>NW_007734773.1:39751-47155 GCF_000696425.1 Galeopterus variegatus
AAGTTTTGGTGCATTCTTTGCTTATAGTTTGATTATTAGTTCTGCACCATTTTCTTTGTCTTCTCCTTTTAGGATTTTTTCTATGGCAAGTTGGAGTTTCACACTCCATCTGTTATGCCCATCATTTTGCATTCTTTTTCTTTTAATTTTTTTTATCCAGTGTCTTTTTTATAATTCTGACTTTTATTTGGCTAATTTGATTTTCTGCCACATCAGTTCAGCCTCTTATTTTTCAATGATAATCTGATTGTGATTATTGCATTTTCTATCATGGACTGATTTTGTGTATTAACCACAACTTCTCTGGCATCTTCCTGAACATTTAAAGCACCTCTTCAATTATAAATGAGAGATCTAATACTATAAGTGAGAGGATTACTGAGTTTCTAATCCTGACCCTGCCACTTAAAAACTGGGTGACCTCATAATCATAGAAAAAGGGATAAGCCAATAATTGCAAATTCAGTGGGGCATATTCCATAATAGCAGGGAGAAACTGGCTAGTTGCATTTAAAAGTCAAGAGAGATTAGGGTGGGGAGCAGGGAGACCCATCCAGAGATTCAGTGTGATGGAAGTAGGGACCATATGCTAAGACAGGAAGTCAAAAAGGGTTAGATCATATCATTGAATCAAGTATCAGGATTTAATCCTGTAGACATGTACTTCTTAAGTGCACTCCCAGAGTTGTTATACAGTGTGCCAAGGCACAAGAAGATTCAAGATATTCTACCACATTTCCATGGATTGTTAATATTAATTGATGTAAGATCTTTTCAAAATACTATTTTAAAATGAAAACAAATATATACACTAAGGCATAGAATGCGAAATCAAAATAAAACCCTAAGACAAGCCTAATGCCTATACAAGGACCTCCAGTGACCCTCTCCAGGCCCACAGGAGCACCCATCCACTCCTGTATGCCATTTGGGATGTCCCCTAGGAGACTCCATCAGCATTCCCCCAATCTCTCAGCACAGGCTCCACTCTCTGTAGAAAGGGCTTCTTTTTAATCCTTCCCATGTAAGCCACAAGGAAGGGGCCACACACCCTCTCCACACTGATGACCATGCTCTAATTAGGTGGTTTAACTGTAATAACATCCCCGCCCTTAAGAAGCCACTGCCTCAAACAGAGATAAACTAAAGACAGTGTTCCCCCCTAATACTGATGTATTTTCAATTTACGCAATCCAGAGTGCAGTGGTCTTCACCGTCCTCTGCCTCCCGTGATTAATGGCCTGGCCCCGGTGAGGGTCCGGGAGGAAAGAGGCAAGGGAGGCAGATGCAGTGGGTTTTATATTATCATGACTGCAACAAACTCATTCCGTGGTGTCAGCACTGACTGCGGGGCTCTGATTATGAAATATGATGCGTGTTGAATTTAATGACTTTCTCTGCCCTTCTGGTGAGTTCACTGCTTTCCAATGTCATTTTCTGTTCTCATCTGAGTGGTAATAAAAGGAATATCATTGACTGTGGTAGCTCTGTAACCACTGTGTGTTTTACAATAAATTGCATTTCAAGACCTTTCTCCCCAGGAGAAAAGTACATGGTCAGAAGGATTATTCCAAGACAGGCTGTGAGACTCCAGTCTCCAAGACGATGGGGAATGATGTGGGGATGTCCTTTTTAGGGAATTATTCCCTAAGAACACTCATTTTTCAAGCCGTTACAGAACAAAGGTCAGTTTGAACTAGAGGGAAGATGATAAAACACAGTCTGCAAAGCCAAAATGACCATGGCCAACCAAAATTCATGTAGAACAGACAAAGTCTAAGCTCTCAATAATTTCAGGAAGGGGAGACAGGGAATATGCAAACTCAAAACTGGAAAGGCAACCCCGAAAGTCCTGTTCTTCCCGTATATGTTCATACTAACCTTTTGTCATTATCCTGTGGGAAGATCCTCTCCATTTGGGAATGGGAAGAAGGAGAAGATGAGAAATACTTGGTGAATGACAACTGTGTACATGACCTGTGCTAGGCGCTGCCTGACACAATGTCACCACTCTCATGGGATTCTTGTAAATCAGGCCTTATTATTCCCAATTTGTAAAGGAGGAAGCTGGGGCTCAGCCAGATGGGGCAGCACTCCCAGGGTCCTAGAGCCAGTTGAAGGTCAAAGCCAGGGTTCCCATCTGATTCCCAGAAGTGTGTTCCATGAACCAGAAGCACCAGCCTCACCTAGGAGCTTGTCAGGGATGCAGAATCTCAGACCCCTTCCCAGCCATGCCCATGAAGGTGTGAGAAGCAAGCCAGAGACCCCAAGAGATGGAGCTGGCAGGGGATGGGAAGTTTCCTGACGCTTAGGACAACCAGGACAGACTTCTCTGTTTACTGTTCACTGTTCAGAGACACTGCTGTGTCATGTGACACTGATCATCAGGACCTTAGTGGTTGTCCAGCTGGCACTGTTGTTGTTGAGAACTGTGCTCCTCAAGCTCCACTGACAATCGCCTCCACCGCTGGTTAAAGTACAGTTTTCTTAGCTCTGTTCTGTATTAGTCAAGGTTCTGCAGACACAGCTAATAGGATATGTGTATGTCTATATAGAGAGAAATATTTGTCTTGAACAGACTCACACCATCATGGAGGCTAAGTCCAAAATCTGCAGGGTGGGCTGTCAGGCAAGACCCAGGGAAGAGCTGGCCTTGTAGTTCAAGTCTGAAGGCCGTCTGCTGGCAGAACGTGGTTGGGGGAGATCAGGGAGACCTTTTGTTCTATTCGGGTCTTCTACTGATTGAGTGAGGCCCACCCACATTAGGAAGGACAATCTACTTTACTCAAAGCAGTTCAAGTCTGAAGGCCGTCTGCTGGCAGAACGTGGTTGGGGGAGATCAGGGAGACCTTTTGTTCTATTCAGGTCTTCTACTGATTGAGTGAGGCCCACCCACATTAGGAAGGACAATCTACTTTACTCAAAGTCCACCAATTGAAATGTTAATCTCATCCAAAATCACCATCACAGAAATATCCAGAATAATGTTTGACCAAATATCTGGGCATTATGGCCCATGTATCTTAACCATCCCATGTATATTGACCACAGTAGTGGTCACACAAATCTACACATGCTGAAAAAAAATGACATAGAATAATACACAGACAGTATACCACTATCAAAGTTTTGGTTTTGATATTGTACTATCATTATTTAATTTTTCAGTAATTATTTAAATTATTTAAAATTAAATAATTCCTTAATAATTATTTTAATTATTGAGACAGAACCATTGGGGGAGCCCAGAGAAGAGTATTTGAGACCTCCATCATTACGATTTCCCGTACATCTGAAGTTATTTCCAGAAAAATGTTTGTTTTTATTTTTATTTTGAAATAGTGCAGATTCCTGCCCATTTGCAGCTGTTCCTGCCACTTCTGTGGCTCCAGAATTCTGATCCCCTCGGACTGTTGATAATTCGGTTGCAAGGAGGCTGCTGTTGACTGCGGCATGAGAATCGTTTCTAAGGGAGATGGGATCCGACTGGAGCCGCAGTGTCATCTATGCAACAAGGAACTATGTCACAGCGCCTCTCTACCCTAGAGGAAAAAAATGTTTAGAGTAGCAGATAGGAGAGAATTTGGTGCTGAAAGTGAAACGATAATCCTCAGTAACGTTTGGCTTATAGCATCATTCAGTGTTAGATAAAGAAGGGGCAGCAGAGGTGATCCTCAGCAGACAGGTGAGAAAGAGGCCCAGAAACATAGGTAGTCTCCCAATTGAGTTATCTGCCCAGACATGCACCTCTTCAGTAGCAAAGTCTGGTCCAGAAGCAGAGATCTGGGACTCTCTCAATTACAATCTCACTTGAGGTTTCACGAGACTTCCCACACTTCGTCAAATTTTATGCTCTCAGAAGTCCTCTGTGGTAGGGAGGACTTCCCAAAGGCTTTCCCATAGGACAGCGGATTTGGCCGGGTAACTTACTAACCATGACACAGTCCCCAAACTGGAAGAGCAGCCAGCCCAGGGTCCAGCCCCAGGAGGCTGTGCTATGTCTGTTGAAATCCCAATCAAAACCCCCAGCCCGTCAGCATTCTCCCCACCCCCACACCAGCATTAATTCTATTAACTGGAGGAAATCTTCTTGTGGTCCTAGTTTCCTAAGGTTTAATGTGACAGCATGGGACTCAAAAATTCATGGTTGCTTGTTTATTCCCTTAATTTTCTCTGTGATTTATAATCTAGCCTGTACTTCAGAGGAGCTCACGTATTAAGATAATCGTCAGTAATTTTCTGGTATTTGCCAAAGTACCTGTGCTTGTATAATGGAGATAGAAGGTATAGGTGACAGATGGCAGAAACAAATGTCTGTACCAGCAACTTGGGGGCCACTTCACCTTAAGCCCTGTCCTGCCTTTCCCACATCTAAACCATTACAGATTCCAGTTGATCCTACTTTTGAAGACTTCGTTTGTAAGAACAGTTTTAGATGAACAGCAAAATTGAGCAAATTGAGTGGAATGTACAGAAACTTCCCACATACCTCCTGCCCCCACACATTCACAGCCTCCCCTACTGTAAACATCCCCCACCAGACTGGTACGTTTGTTAGAATCGATGAACCAACACTGACACATCATTATCAGCTAAAGCCCAAAGTTTACATTAGGGTTAACTCTTGGTGTTGTACATTCTCTGGGTTTTGACAAACACATAGGGACATATATCAACCATTTTAGCGTTAGGCAGAGTATTTTCATTGCCCTAAAAATCCCCTGTGCTGCTCCTGTTTATCTCCCCCAACCCCTCGCAAACCCTGATCTTTTCACCGTCCCCATAGTTTTGCCTTTTCCAGAACATCATATAGTTGGAATCATACAGGATGTAGCTTTTTCACATTGGCTTCTGTCACTTAGTAACATGCACTTAAGTTTCCTCTGTGTCTCTTCATGGCTTGATAGCTTGTTTGTTTTTAGAACTGAATAATATTCCACTGTCTGGATGTACCACAGTTGACTTATCCGTTCCCCTACTGAAGGACATCTTAGTTGCTTCCAAGTTTTGGCAATTATGAATAAAGCTGCTGTAAGTTTTCAGCTCATTTGCATTTATATCAATGAACTCAACTGTGGGACTGTAAAGTAAAAGTACGTTTAGTTTTGTAGGAACCCACCAAACTGTCTTCCAATAACCGCACCATTGTGCATTCCCACCAGCAATGGATGACAGTTCTGCTGCTTCACATCCACGCCAGCATGTGGTGGTGTCAGCGATCTGGAATTTGGCTGTTTGGATAAGTGCGTGGTGGTGCATCTACTGTTTAAATGTGCTGGAGTGCACGTTCATTTGCATCCCTGCAGTCCCCGCAAAACCCAGCCCTCATTTCTCACCTTCTTACCAACATACGAATTCTACCTCCAAACCACAGCAATTTTGCTAAATGTAAATCTGACCTTATCCCTCCCCTACATAAACTCATTCAAAGGCTAATCATCCCCTTAAAAATGAGACCAAGAGTCTCCTGCCTGGATTCCAGGTCATCCTGGGCCTGCCTCTCCAGCCTTATCACTGTCATGTCCCTGGCCAGGGACCACCTGCAGCTCCCTGCGTCCCATTCACCTTGTACCCGATGTAGCCAGCCTTAGCCACTCTCCCCTGCTCTCTGCCCTGAGGAACTCCTGGTTATCCTTCAAAATTAGGCATTCATTGCCCTAAGAAGACTTTGTATTCTCCCTGAGAATGATTCAATGACCTTGGTCTGTATTCCCAGGGCATCTTGTAGAGTCTGTTAAATAAAATCATTGGAAGCCATTGTTTTGGACTAAGTTACTGCACTGGGTCCCAACAGACCAGACTAAAAGCCAAAATGGAGTTACCCCTGCTAAGTTCCATGTCACTTAGGTTGTGGAGTAAAGAGATAACAGCCAATTTCCCTAACAAACCAGTTTAAATCTTCAATAGGTATGATACTGAAGTTTCCCCGGCTTTGATCCCTAAGCAATAGAAATAGCCTGAAGTAACCTGATGTCAACTAATTAGTTATTTGCCTATTGTTCTGCCTCCCTCTCCCCACCTTACAAGGAAAGTAACTTTGAAATGACCAGTCTGCTTTCTGTTCTTCGTTTCTGTTTCCTTCAGCCTTTTCTGTCTATAGAGGCTTCGTTACTTGTAATAAACTTACAACAAGCAAATGGAGGGGACACACTTTGGTGGGAGGGGGGAGAGGGAGGAGGGAGGGAGGTTTCGGTGATGGGCCATAATATTCAACTACATTGTATATTGACAAAATAAAAATAATAAAAAAAATAAAAAATAAAAAAAAATAAATTTCAGAACACTTCTATGACTCTATGTCAGGTGGTGATTTCTGGGTCAATCCTCACATTTGGCTCCCAATAAACTTTACAAAATTATTTCTGCCTTGACAGCCTTAACTTCAGTCGACAATTCCATTGGCATCTGTGCCTCCTCCCACCTCCCCTCAGGTGGAGAAAAGATGGAACAACATCCTGGCATAGAAGCTGCCAGGGGTTGCAAGTGGGAGCATAGCAGGGGTAATAGATCATGCACGCATGCATTCATTCAGCAAATATTCGCGAATTATCCCCTCTAGGTCCAGCCCTGTCACAGGAGATGGAAACCTCTGACTTACTCTTGCCCCAAACTCCAGCTGAATCAGACAAAGCTACCAGTTTATAAGACATTCAGGATCCAGAGGAACATGCTTAACACCACCATGGGGCTACAAACAGCAAAATCCAGAATGTAGGAAACTCTAGAAGACAAACGACTTGGTTTATTCAAAGAGTAAATTGCAAGGGAAAATTTTTTAAAAGAGAGGAAGGGGCAACCGACAGATTAAAAAACACCTAAGAGACATATCAATCAAATGCAATGTGTGGAACTTAAGTGAATGCTATTTAACAAGCCAACTTTTTGAAAAATATTTATGAGACAATTGGGGAAATGTATTAACTGAATGGATATTTGATAATATTAAAGAACAATTGTTAACTTTAGAAGATGCAACCTTGGCACTATGATTATGTATTTTTTAAAATCCTTATATTTTAGACATACATCCTGAAAGATTTATAGGTATCTGGGATGGGGAAGTACAGACGAAAAAGACTGACAATAAATGAAGGACTGTGGAAGCTGATGATGGGTGCTTGGGGTTCATTGTTATTCTTTCTACTTCTGGGTACGTTTTACTTTTTGCAGAACAAGTTATGAATAGTGAGCATAACAGAAACCCCTGTTACTGTGTTATTTACAATTACAATAATGGACACTAAATAAATAATTAACAGTGAGTTATTCACAGTTGGGATAAAGCCAGAGAGATACTTCTGACCTCTGATGCATTAGTATTGAATTCCATTTAAGTGCTATAGGAAATGCTCTTTCAAGATTTTGTTTTGTGAAGATCAGCCATTTATAGGGGTCAGGGCTAGA
>NW_007734773.1:47813-48713 GCF_000696425.1 Galeopterus variegatus
GAAATGCTCTTTCAAGATTTTGTTTTGTGAAGATCAGCCATTTATAGGGGTCAGGGCTAGAGCTCTTCCCACTCATTGTCAAAATCCGTGTGGATGTGTCCATGAAGATTTAGTTTCCTTTCTAAGGTATTGGGTAAACGAGAGGATCAGCAAGTACCAGGAGCCCAGAAAGAACGTTCTGTGCCCTGGAAGGGGTTCAGCTGCTTGTAAAGATTGATTGCAGTGTGTTCAATTATTACTGCTTGTGTGGTTGTGATGATTAATTTTAGGTGTCAACTAGACTAGATTAAGAAATACTGAGGAACCTAGTAAAGCACTATTTTTAGGTGTGTCTGTGAGGGTATTTCCAAAAGAGGATAGCTTATGGGCCTGATTGGAGTGGTTGGGAAAGATCCACCCTCATCCAATCCGCTGGAGGCTCAGAGAGATTTTTTTTTTAAAAAGAGAGAAAAAAGTGAATCTCTTGCTCTTTTTCTGCTGGAGCTGGGATACACTCTTCTCTCCTGTCCGTGTACGTATGAACTCGAGACTCTTCATCCTTTGGGTTCCAGGACTTACACCAGTGGCAACCCAGTTTTCAGACCTTTGACCTCAAACTGAGAGTCACGCCATTGGCTTCTCTGGTTCTGAGACTTTTGGACTTGGACTGAGCCACGCTACCGTCATCCAGCTTGCACATGGCCTATCATGGGACTCTTCAGCCTTCACAGTTGTGTGAGCCAATTCCCCTAATAAATCCCCTCTCATATATTTATATACATATCCTGTTGTTTCTGTCTCTCTGGAGAACCCTGACTAGTACAGGGCTATTTAACGATAAAATTCTTTTTGAATTTTACCTAACTGCTGGGATTTAAGAATGGTTTAACATTATATGTTAGAGTGGATTCATAATAACAA
>NW_007734773.1:49203-57566 GCF_000696425.1 Galeopterus variegatus
CTAACTGCTGGGATTTAAGAATGGTTTAACATTATATGTTAGAGTGGATTCATAATAACAATATTCCCAGGCCTTTGAATTTCTTTTGATGACCCTAGTGGGCAATAAAGTGACTTAGAGTTGACATGCTGGATTTGTTCAAGCCCTCCTCTCTCCCCAGGTGTCTCTGCCACCACCTCCTGTATGTGCCACCCCTGTGCCCAGCTGGCTGATGTGGCCATCACAAATAATTGCCGGTGAGTTGTGATTTTGTAGTGTGTCGTTGTGATATTCATATACTGACATTCATCTACGGTTCCGGGCTCGTGCTACTCTCTGACCTTCTCCTTCTCTCCCTCCAGCTGCTCCTTTTTCCGCCCGAGGCAGGAAATTCTCTGATCTACCTTGTCTGATTGTGGGTCATAAGACTTCATTTCAGGAGGGGACTTGCCCCATGCCTGGGAGGAAGGAATGCTGTACAAGACGCCAAGAAGAACCTGAACAGACAGGTCTTGCTGGGTTTTCCCACCCAGTCTATTAGTATTAGATCACACCCTTTTTGTCCAATCACATTCCTACATGGTTGTCCATGCTTCCATCATGCCTTCATAATGAAGTTTCCATGAAAACCCAAGAGCACAGGGTTCAGGGAGCTTCCGGATAGCTACACCCGTGGAGGTTCCTGGAGGGTGGTGAGCACCTGGAGGGCATGGACACTCTGCACCCTTCCCCATACCTCACCCTATATGTCTCTTCATCTGTATCCTTTGCAATTTCCTTTATAATAAACCAGTAAGTGTAAGTATGTGTCTTGTGAGCCACTGAAGCAAACTAATCAAACCCATGGTGCAGGTTGTGGGAATCCTGATTTATAGCTGGTTAGTCAGAAGTTCCAGAGGCCTGGACTTGCAACTGGCATCTGAAGTGGGGGGCTTGCCTTGTGGGACTGAGCCCCCAACCTGTGGGATCTGATGCTATCTCCAGGTAGACAGTATCGGAATTGAATTGAAGTAGAGGACACCCAGCTGGTGTCCCCTACTGGAGAATTGCTTGTTTGCTGGTGGGGAGAAATCCCCACACATTTGGTCACAGAAGTTGGTCTGTTGTGATTGTGATTATCACTGAGTAAGTGTAGAGGGAAAACAAACAGTTGGTGTTTTCTCTTTTGGCTCACATAGGTATTTTCCTTTCTTGTTCACTCTACCCGGTGATAAATTTTAATAAGGACGAGGACAAGGATGGATGAAGCACCTTTGAGTGGAGCATCTACCTCTGTATGGCATGGAAGTGAGATTGATGCCCCAGACTCTTCCATTAAGAATGACAAGATTACCAGACCAAAGACTGCCATTTATAAAGCAAACACAACCAGCAATAATAAGTATGTATGAAGTAGATGCTAAAAGTCATTCAATTATATAATGTAGCAATAAAATATTTCTAAAATGTGGTCTGTTTTTGCTTCTTTCCAATACAATTTATCTTTTTTTTTTTTTTTTTTTTTTTTTTTTGGCTGTCCAGTACAGGGATTAAATCCCAGACCTTAGTGTCATCAGGACTATGCTCTAACCAACCGAGCAAGCTGGCCAAATTTATCACATTTTTAACAAAGAAATGTAAGTCTAGAAAAAGTACAACTCATGGTAAAAAACAAATTACAATATTTTAAAAATGAGATGAGCCATATGTATTTACTTTACCATTAAAATAATTGTTTTACCTCTTTGACTGATTTCACTACTCACTGCTTAGACATGCACTTATGAATCTGAACATAAAATCTGAGGTAATATTTTCATCATATTTCCACATATTTGAGGATATATCATCAAATTCTGGGTGTGCATCAGCACATAAACTTGCTCCATGGACCTGTATACACACGCAGGTGTAACTTTGAGAAGCATTGTTTCTCAGAAAACAACAGCTGCGAGATATTCCATAACAAAATGAGAACTTTCTAGAGTCATCACATTTGTTTAAACCAACATCTAGGGCATGGCAATGATCAAAGTGAATTTAAGATTGTAATGCTAAGTGGTAATGCTTTGTTCTGCATGTTCGTATTTCCCCAAAATACACAGGCTTAAGCTCGGTCCCCAGTGTGATAGTACTAAGAGGCGGAGCCTTTGGGAAGTGATTAGGTCATGAGGGCAGAACCCTAGTAAACAGTATTAATGCCCTTATAAAAGAAGACCCAGAGAACCGTTTTGTCCCTTCCACCATGTGAGGACGCAGCTACAAAGACTTTGTCAACTGTGAGGAAGTGGGCCCTCACCAGACACCCAATCTGCTGGTACCTCGATCTTGGTCTTCCCAGGTGGTACAACTGTGAGATGTACATTTTTGTTGTTGTTGTTGTTGTTGTTGTCGTACTGTTGTTGCTGTTGTTGTTTTCTTTCTGGAAGCTGGCTGGGACAGGGATTGGAACCCTTGACTTTGGGGTTACAATGCTGCACTCTGACGGAGCTAACCAGCCAGCCTCTATTGTTTTTAAGCTGTCCTGTTTATGGTATTTTTGTTATAGCAGCCTGAACAGACTAACACAGGTAAATTGTACCTTACAGATATCATAGCCTTGTTGGGATAAAATTTTAGGTTGAAGGATGTCAGTGGAAAGGAATGACTTGTTTAAATACATGATCAAATCAGAAATACATACTAGACTGAAAATCCACAGAAGTGAGTGGGGAGAAACACTGAAGATAATTTAGGTGAGGTAAAAATGAAAAAGGAAACACACACCAGCAGCCAACACTGATGTGCAGGCAGCCCACAGACCTCTCGACTGCATTGACAAAGGAGAGTCACCTGTGGATCCTGGGGAAAGAGGTGAGCAAGTTAAGACCTGCAACCCAGAGGCCCAACCTACAGGGAGAATTATGCTGCCACACCTGTAGCACACCTGGGGGTGGGAAGTACATGAACATCCCACACGACTGCCTTGTTCTGGGGAGAGACACGAGAAGAACCCCCTGAGAATGGAGAAACAAGCATAACCAACTAGAATAAG
This sequence comes from Galeopterus variegatus, assembly GCF_000696425.1. Lineage (NCBI taxonomy): Eukaryota > Metazoa > Chordata > Mammalia > Dermoptera > Cynocephalidae > Galeopterus > Galeopterus variegatus. The sequence continues at coordinate 52,196 of NW_007734773.1, forward strand.
GAAGGAAATTCCCAATCGCTACCTATCCATCCCCCAGTTAGGGGTAGCAAGGACCCAGAAGGAGCCTCTGCCTGTATGAAAAAGGAAAGAAAAACCCCACCAAGGGTCACCATTCAAACTGAGGAGCTCCCGTATACCCCAGTGCACTCATCAGGGTCACAGGGAACTAGCTGGGGGGCCAACAAGGCCACCCAGGCTCACCCACACCAGCGAGAGAGTGGCAGGACACTCAGGCACTTTTCCTAAGAACTTGAGAGCTTGCCCATGTCCCTGACAAACAAACACAGTATCACTAACCTCAGCAAGGAATCACTGAGTGCCCCAGTGCCTAGGCCATGGAGGCACTCACATGCAACTTCAACACTGAATATGGCTGAAGTACCCACACAGAACTACATTACTGGCTCTTCCTGGAATGAATACTAAAACACTCTGCTCAATGATTAATATAAAACATATCTGCAGGAGGGAGTCTCTCTCATCAAAGCCCACTCCAGAGTAATAAAAGAAGCAACTGCTCTACCAGATGACCAGACATCAATGTAGAGATACTACAAATAGGAAAAAAGAAAGAAAATATGACACCATCAAAGGAATATAATAATTCTCAAGTACCAGACCCCATAGAGCAGGAAACCCTTGAAGTGACTGAAAAGGAATTCCAGGTAACAATCTTAAGGAAACTCATTGAGAAGACTCAGTTAGACAACACAATGAAATGAGAAAACCAATCCAGGACATGAAGGAGGAAATTTACAAAGAGATTAACACTCTGAAAAAGAAGGTAGCAAAACTCCTAGAGCTGAAGAATTCATTCAATGAAATAAAAAACACAGCCAAGAGTTTAAACAGCAGGTTAGATCAAGCAGAAGAAAGAATTTCTGTTCTTAAACACAGTCTTTTAGAAATGAACCAGATGGACAAAAAGAAAAAAGAATTTTTAAAAAATGAAGAAAATCTAGAAGAGCTAGCAGACAACCTTAAGCGTAAAAACATCTGAACCATGGGTTTTCTGGAAAGGGAGGAAAAAGGAAAAGGTATTGAAAACCTATTCAAAGAAGTAATACCAGAAAACTTCCCAGGTATAGGGAGAGACATGGACATTCAGATCCAGAAGGCTCAAGGATCCCCAAACAGATTCAATTCAAAAAGGTCCTCTCTGAGACTTATAGTCAAAATGGCAAAACTCAAAGGCAAAGAGAGAATCTTAAAAAGAGCAAGAGAAAATCATCAAGTCACCTATAAGGGAGTCCCCATCAGACTGACAGCAGACCTCTCAACAGAAATTCTACAAGCCAGAAGAGAGTGGGATGATATACTCAAAATACTAAAAGAAATGAACTGCCAGCCAAGAATACTTTACCCAACAATGCCTTCCTTCAGATATGAGGAAAAATTAGGGTATTTCCCAGACAAACAAAAATTGTGGGAATTCACCACCATACGACCAACTCTAAAAGAAATCCTCAGGGGTATCCTGCACCTTGAATCTGAGAAACAAAAACCACTACCATAAATAAACAGGAAAGAACAAAACCCACTAGCAGAACAAAAATGCAAACAAGAAAGAGAAAGAAACTGCATCTTACCACCTCCAAAAACTAACAAACACTGAATACAAACAATAAAAGAGGAAGAAAGAAGCAAAAGATATTTAAAACACTCAGATGAAAATCAATAAAATGCCAGAAGTAAGACAATACCTTTCAATAACAACCCTAAATGTAAATGGATTGACTTCTCTAGTCAAAGGACACACACTGGCTGATTGGATTAAAAAGCTAGACCCAACTATATGCCATCTTCAAGAGACTCACCTCACCTATAAAGGCACACGGACTAGTAGTGAAAGGATGGAAAAAGATATACCACACAAATGGAAACCAAAAATGAACAGGAATAGCTATTTTTATAACAGGTAAAATAGACTTTAAATGAAAAATCATAAAAAAGAGAAAGAAGACCATTATACAATGATAAAGGGATCCACCCATCAAGAAGACATAATAATCACAAATATATATGTACCCAACATCAGAGCACCTAGATATGTAAAGCAAACACTATCAGACCTAAAGAAAGAGATAAATCCTAATACAATAATAGTTGGGGACCTGAACACCCTTCTCTCAGCATTGGACAGATCATCTAGTCAACAAATCAACAGAGAAACATAGGATTTAAACTACACATTAGACCAATTGGACCTGGAAGATGTCCACAGAACATTTCATCTAATAACTACAGAATATACATTCTTCTTATCAGAGCATGGAACATTCTCCAGGACAGACCACTTGTTAGGTCACAAATCAAGTCTCAACAAATTTTTTAAAATTGAAATAATTTCAAATATCTTTTCAGACCACACTGAATTAAAAATAAAAATCAATAACAAGTGAAACTCTGGAAACTATACAAATACATGGAAATTAAACAACATGCTGCTGAACAACCTATGGGTCTAAGAAGAAATTAAACAGAAAATCAAAACATTTCTTGAAATTAACAAAAATAAAGACATGTCATACCAAAACCTGTGAGATACTACAAAAGCAGTATCTTTTGTATAAAAAAGAGGGATTTTATTGCAATAAATGCTTACATCAAAACAATAGATAGATAGATTTCAAATAAACAACCTAACATTACATGTCAAACAACTAGAAAAACAAGAATAATACAATCCCAAAATTAGTAGACAGAAAGAAATAATTAAAATCAGAGCAGAACAAAATAAATAAGACACCCAAAAAATGATACGAGACTAATGACATGAAAAATTTTCTGAGAAGATAAACAAAATAGACAAACCATTAGCTAAGCTAACTAAAAAAAGAAGCCACAAATAAAAAAAATCACAAATGAAAAAGGAGACATTACAACTGATACCACAGAAATGCAAGGAATCATTACAGCCTATTACAAAAACCTATATGCCAACAAATTTGAAAACCTGGAGGACATGGACAAATTTCTGGACACATACAAATTACCAAGACTGAACCAAGATGAAATAGAAAATCCAAACAGTCTGATAACAAGCAACTAGATTGAAACAATAATCAGAAAAGAAAAATAAAATCCCAGGACTGGACATCTTTACTGTTGAAATCCACCAACCAATTCTCTTCGAACTACCCAAAATCTTGAAACAGAGTCCACTCTTTCAAACGTATTCTGCAAGGCCAGCATCACCCTGATACCAAAACCAGACTAAGATACAACAAAAAAAGAAAACTACAGGCCAATATCTCTGATGAACATAGATGCAAAAGTCCTCAACAAAATATTAGCAATCAGAATACAGCCACAAATCAAAAAAATTATACACCATGATCAAGTGGGATTCATCCCAGGAATGCAAAGATGTTTCAACATACACAAGTCAATAAGGGTGATACACCATATCAACAAAATCAAGAACAAAAACCATATAATTATCTCAATAGACATAGTAAAAGCATTTGATAAAATTCAACATCCCTTCGTGATAAAGACTCTCAGCAAATTAGGTATAGAAGGAAAGTATCTCAACACAATAAAGACCATGTTTGACCAACCCACTGATAATATGTCCCAGCTGAAAGCTTTTCCCTTAAGGACAGGAACAAGACAAGGATGCCTGCTCTCACCACTCCTATTTAACATGGTATTGGAAATATGAGCCAGAGCAATCAGGCAAGAGAAAGAAATGAAGGGAATCCAGATAGAAGAGATGAAGTCAAACTGTCCTTGTTTATAGATGACATGGTCCTATACAGAGAAAAACTGAAGACTCTACCAAAAAACTCTTAGAGCTTATAAATCATTTCAGCAAAGTTGCAGGATATAAAATCAACATGAAAAAGTCAGTAGTTTTTTTATACTCCAACAATGGACTAGCAGAAAAAAGAAATGAAGAAAGCAAGCCCATTTAAAATAATCACCCAAAAAATGAAATACCTAGGAATCAATTTAACCAAGGAGATGGAAGATCTCTACAATGAAAACTACAAATCACTGCTGAAAGAAATTAAAGAGGACACAAAAAGATGGAAAGACACTCCATGCTCTTGGATGGGAAGAATCAACATCATGAAAATGTCCATTCTACCCAATGTGATCTACAAATTCTATGAAATCCCCATCAAAATACCAATGACATTCTTCACAGAAATAGAAGAAACAATCCTAACATTCATATGGAACAATAAAAGACCCTGAATAGCCAAAGCAATCCTGAGCAAAAAATGTAAAGCCAGAGGTATAACACTCCCTGACTTCAAACTATACTACAAAGTTATAGTAACCAAAACAACATGGTACTGGCATAAAAACAGACACTCAGAATAAAGGAACAGAATAGAGAACCCAGAAATCAACCCACATACTTGCAGCCACCTGACCTCTGACAAAGGCACTAAGAACATACATTGGGGGAAAGAAGGCCTCTTCAATAAATGGTGCTAGGAAAATTGCAAATCCATATGTAGAAAAATGAAACTAGACTCATGCCTCTCACCATATACACAGATCAAGTCAAAATGGATTAAAGATTTAAATATAAGACCTGAAGCCATAAAACTCCTGCAAAAATGGAGGTAGGGGGACACTTCAGGAAGTAGGGCTGGACAAAGACCTTATGAATAAGACCCTGAAAAGCACAGGCAACAAAAGAAAAAATAAACAAATGGGATTATATCAAACCAAAAAGCTTCTGCACAGCAAAAGAAACAGTTAACAGAGTGAAAAGACAACCTACAGAATAGGAGAAAATATTTGCAAACTATGCATTTGACAAGGGATTAATATCCAGAATATACAAAGAACTTGAACAACTTAACAGTAAGAAACCAAGTAACCCAATTTAAAAATGGGCAAAGGAGCTGAATAGACATTTCTCACAGGAAGATATACAAATGGCCAACAGACACATGAAAAAATGCTCAGCTTCACTCAGCATCAGGGAAATGCCAATCAAAACCACACTGAGATATCATGTCACCCAATTAGACTGACTGTTATCAAAAAGACAGAATAACAAATGCAGGTGAGGATGTGGAGAAAGGGGAACCCTCCTACACTGTTGGTGGGACTGTAAATTTGTGCAACCATTATGGAAAATGGTATGGAGGTCTCTCAAACAACTACAAATAGAATTCCTATATGACCCAGCAATTCCAGTAAAAAGATCTTTAATGCATCCAAGATGCTGATAACCTCAGAATAACAAATTACAAATTAAATTTAGGAATTACTCCCCCAACTCCTTAATTTTACAAGTAAACAAATTGGGTTCAGAGAAGTAAAAGGACTTCCAAAGGCCACATAGCTTGGCAGAGCCCACCCTTGACCCAGGTCTTAGAACATCTGGCCCAGATCTCTACTG
>NW_007734773.1:57772-60608 GCF_000696425.1 Galeopterus variegatus
AAAGATCTTTAATGCATCCAAGATGCTGATAACCTCAGAATAACAAATTACAAATTAAATTAAGGAATTACTCCCCCAACTCCTTAATTTTACAAGTAAACAAATTGGGTTCAGAGAAGTAAAAGGACTTCCAAAGGCCATATAGCTTGGCAGAGCCCACCCTTGACCCAGGTCTTAGAACATCTGGCCCAGATCTCTACTGTGACCAAGAAATTCCCTGGCTCTGTTTTGTAAGTACTTGATGATTTCTCTTACTATGCATGAAAAATGTTAATAGTGTTCTCTCTCCAAATATGCTTTCCCTAAGGAATAATAGCTCACGGGAAGAGAGAGGTTTGCCATCATGAAGGGACATTATCATTTTTATACAAATGCTAAAACAATTCTGAGCTCTCAGCCTGAGCTAAGCTACCTTAATCTTACCTGTGTCTCACACCTGGGGAAATTTAGTTTATAAAAACGAGTCAAATCCATTTCAAGTGCTCTATCTTAAGCCTCTCAGTTTGCACTCAATTTGTTTTATCACATAGTGATAGGAATTAAAGGCCTTCTCTGCAGTTTAGGCAGCTTGCCAATACCTATTTTATAGCAATAAAATATGTACAAATTAAGGAATCTCATGTGGAAAATTCATTCAACAGCCTCAAAAGCCAAATGAATGGTAATTACTTTGAACACAATGTGGCAGCAATCAAGCACGATTGGATCATGCTTTTAAATGTACGTCTACATTTTAAGAACTAAGATAATTATGAATTATGAAAATAACTAACAGAGACAATGGCACAGCAAAGCTGTTGTTTATGAAACATGAAAGGGACATTTTCAGAGGGGTAGGGGAATGAGTCATTCTCTGCACCTGCCAGGGAATATTGAATGTGAGACAGTTACAAGGTACGGGGCTCAGATCAGCTTCTTTTCCCACTCATTTTGCATGGGGACTGCTGATGTTGGGCTCCAGTGCTTGCAGAGGTTGACGGGGGAGATGCTGAGGTTTCTGGCTCTGTGTTCCACACAGTGTGGGGTTAAATACACATCAATCATTCTATGCACAACAATTCTAATAGAAGCACGTTACTCCAAGAAACGCGATGAAAATGTTCTCTGGGTGATTAGTTGCCAAACATTTTCTACACAAAATTATTCTGAGAAGCATCTCTTGGAATAGAGAGTCTATGAAACAGGGTTTCTTTTACCAGCCCCCTATCAGATGTGAGACCCTGGGGAAGTTATTCAACCTCTCTGTTCCTCCATTTTTCCAACATGAAAGTTGTGGTGTTGGCCAACTGATCTCCTGCATATCATGTGTCTACACTACAATGTAGATGGTGTCCCTTGGAGATGTGAATGTGGTGGCCATGTGGCATGAGCCTGGAATGTTCTTCTACAGGGAGAGTGAATGTTCTTCAGGAGGAGTGAACAGCAAGGTCTGAGACATGAGCATGGCCGGTGCACTTGGGGAATAGTGAAGAGGCCAGAGTGACTGGTGTGAGATCTGACTTACTGTTCTACCATGATCCCTCTGACCTCTAGGGCAATAACCTACTGGAAGGGAGCAAAGGTAAAAACAGAGAGACCAGATAGGGGGTGGTGACAATCCAGGTAAGAAATCATGGTGGCTGGTACCATCATAGAAGCTTTGGAGGTGGTGAGAAGTGGTCAGATTCTAGATTTGGGAGGGGGAATATGGGGGGCAATCAGCAGAATTTGCTGCTGTAAATCCTACCTGTCAGTCTTCCATATAACTGAGAATCCAAAAAACCTCAAAGATTAGTATAACCATCCATGGTTACAAATATTGATGACTCTGTCCCAACTCACGGCCCTGACAACTTTAATTTGCATTTCACATTTTCCAATAAAGCTTCAAGTACATCTCTTATATTTCATTTTCTCTACATTCAGTTCTTGCTCTTAAGTTCTTTCAACTGATTGGACGAGGATGACTCACCTTACCGAGGGCAACCTCCTTTGCTTAAAGTCAAGTGATTATACATGTTAACCACATCTACAAAATACTTTTACAGCAACACCTACATTAGTGTTTGATTAAATAAGGGGTACTATAGCCTAGCCAAGTTGGNTACAGCAACACCTACATTAGTGTTTGATTAAATAAGGGGTACTATAGCCTAGCCAAGTTGGCACATAAAGCTATCACAGGAAGTGTGCAGAATATTTGTGAAAATGGTCGCCATTATCCCTTTCACTGTATCTATGCTCTTCGGCAATGTGGCTTTGTGGCTCTTCTCATCCAGAAATGCAGTATATTTCCCAATCCTTTGAATCTTGTGATTTGCTTTGACCAATAGAATGTGTCAGAAGTGACATTGCACCTGTTCCAGCTTAGGGGTCAACAGGCTTTGACACTTCCTTTTGTTCTCTTGGAACTCTATGACCTCCATGAGAAGAAGCCCAGGCTAGCCTGCTGGAGACAAGAGACCACAATGACATGACATCCCAGCAAAGGCCACCTGCTATGACCTGAATGTTTGTCCCCTCCAAAACTTGTGTTGAAACTTAATCCCCAATATGGCAGTATTGAGAGGTAGGGCTTTTAAAAGGTGATTGGGTCATGAGGGCAGAGTCCTCCCAAATGGATTAATCCACTCATAGATTAACAGATTAGTATCATGGGAGTGGAACTTGCAACTTTATAAGGAAAGGAAGAGAGACCTGAGCTAGCACGCTCAGCCCTATTGCCATGTAATATTCTTTGCTATCTCAAGACTCTGCAGAGAATCTCCACCCGCAAGAAGGCTTTTAGAGTTTAGATGTGTTGTCTCCCCCAAAACTCATGTGAAAATCTGATCCCCAACTTGGCAATGTTGGGAGC
>NW_007734773.1:61066-64930 GCF_000696425.1 Galeopterus variegatus
TGTGTTGTCTCCCCCAAAACTCATGTGAAAATCTGATCCCCAACTTGGCAATGTTGGGAGCAGTTTGGGTCAAAGAGGCAGATCCCTCATGAATGGATTAGTTCTCACCCTGAGGGGGTTCATGAGTGAGTTTTCACTTTATTAGTTCCCACGAAAGCTGGTTGTTTAAAGGCATCTGGCACATTCTCCACCCTGCTCTCTCTCTCACTTCCTCTCGCCATGTGATCTGCTTGTACCCACCAGCTGCCTGTCACTTTCTGCCATGAGTAGAAGCAGCCGGAGGCCCAATCCAGATGCAGTGTCTGGTGGGCATTCCTTTATTGCATTAGAATTGTTGCTTCTGGGCAATGTGGTCTATGATAGGTCCAGTGGATCCTGTTATCATGTACTCTTTGTCTCATGTCCTTGGCCATAAAATAGGTCCCTTGGTCTGAAGCAATGTCATGTGTGGGTAATTCCATGTCAGTAAATCAGGCATTCCCTAGCCCTAGGATGGTGGTGCTGGCAGAGGCACCCAGGGCAGGGAAGACAAACTACGCATGGAATAGATAACAATGCAAGTAAAGACAAAAAGCTATCCTTGCTAGGGTGCAAGAAGATTAGTTAAATCAACGTGCCACCAAATAGCTCCACATGGATGGTGTTATAGCAAATGCTCAGAGTCAATCTCTGCTGTTGGCAAGCTACGTATTCAGCAACAGCAATAGCTGGATCAGTTTTGGGCCCATGCACAACCTGCCCCATGACCACCTTTATAGCCCATTGTACAAACATCAAAGTAATCTAGGAGAGAATGACTGACATCCATCATTAATGAGCCATCCTATCTTCTGGCCATTAAACGACTGCTGCAGGGAAGATGCTCTCAGGTAAGTATTAAAATGAGACACAAAAATTAGCACACTCTGTGTTTGTTCTGGCTGGTTTTCCCACCACTTATGCCTTATACTTTCTTTTTTTTGATCTGTTAGTCTTGCCCTTCCATGCCTCTGACCAATCCAATAAGCCATTCACTTCTGCCTGGAGTACAAGTATAGTTACAAAGAGCACTATTCCCAGTTCTGCACCTTGAAGTAGCCTCTTTCCCTTTGTTCTGAGGGATAGGGAAAGTGTGGAACTGTAGCACAGCACCAGTCCAATTCCATGAGCAGAAACATATCAAATATTATAATTACATTATCTATCCATAGCAATATATATTACATTTACATATGCATATGTTAATATATAGTAATGTACAATTATGTAAAATCATATATAATTATATACTATATATTAAATCATATTAAATATATTAGCCTATCTGTGAACAATGTCTGAGTTTCTCCTTCATCAGTTAATTGCATAGAACATCCATGAAGCCATAAGTTCAAGGACAGGTAGTTAACGTGGAAGTCTAGGCCATCAGTTCATGGTTCTTATTTGTGCCCTCTGGCCTTGTTCAGACCCAATTCTAAATGTATCATTTCTATTCTACAATAAATGATGTCTGTGCCTATCCAACCTGATGACTCAAGTGTATTTCATAATACCTTGCTATCAATGGCAACTTTGTTCTCATAGTTACTCCATGTCCTGTAGTTGTTCACACTCTACTAAGGCACAACAACGTGCCAGGAGGTGATTTTCAAACAGCAAGCAGATCTCTACCACGGAAGCTATGGCCTTGCCTCAGTGTGCTTCAGAATCTGAGGGGGCTGCACAGTGACTCTCCTGTCAGGATTTGTGGGTACCTCTAGCAGAATATCTGAATCTGTTGGCACATATGGCCTTAGCAGCAGAATATCTGTCACTACAGCTCCTGTCTGCTACAGAGCTCACCTTTCCTCTTGGCCCCACCCAAACTTTCAGACTTACAACTTATCCTATAAATGGGTCAACACATATGGCCTTAGCAGCAGAATATCTGTCACTACAGCTCCTGTCTGCTACAGAGCTCACCCTTCCTCTTGGCCCCACCCAAACTTTCAGACTTACAACTTATCCTATAAATGGGTCAGAATAGGGTTTTCAAGTGCAGTATATGCTGCCTCCAAAATCCACAGAGGCACCAACCACAGCACCTCTTTCTTAATAGTAGGGGTCACATGGTTCACCAACTGAGACCATTATGCTCCAGACCACCAAAACCATAAATATTTTACTCATATGGCAGAACCCTGAATTTTCATAGGATTTATAATCTGTCTTTTGGGAACATGTATTATACTAGTGCATCCAGAGTACTTGACACTTCTTGCACAGCAGATCCACTTAGCACAATGTCATTGATACCGTGGACATCTGTGATGTCCTGTGGAACGCCAAGATGACCAAGGTCCTGAGGACTTGCTATCACAGAGAGCAGGTCAGCTAATACAGGGCAAGCAGTGTGTGTATCACCGTCCTTGCTATATAAAAGTTTGCTTTTGGTCTTCCTTAAAGATAGGGATTGAAAATAACTCACTTGCCAGATCAAGTGCCAGATGCTGTGTTGGTCTGTTCCCGAAAACATACCACGTCTAGCATAGCAATTGCAATCAGGAATACTACTTGGTTAAGGTTATAACAGCCCCTGTCGCCTGTCATAATGCAGACAATTTTTGTTGCTGAGCTGATGGAATATGATGGAGATCACTGCACTTACATCATTTAGCTCCTTGACAGTGCCACTTCTCACTTCATTTTCTCTTGGGATACAGTCTTGCTCCAGGCTTTTATTTGATTCTTCCTTTTGTAAAGGCTCTTACTACGTAGGTCAGATAACCAATGTGAATATTCTGTGTATCCAGCCAAAGTTTACATTGTAGACAAGGAAAATACCCATGGGGTAGGTCTGTAAACCCACTGAGCCCTCTGTGAAACAGATGTGGGCCAGGACTCCATTTGTCACCTGGTTTCCATAAGCCACCACACTGCACAAAGGATCATATTAATGTTTCAGGTCTCCGATTACCAGTGTCAATTCAGACTACCTCTCACAGCCCTTGAGAAATCTGTCTACTTCCCCATTTCCAGTGCACACTTATGCTGACTGCAGTTCCCTTTGGGAGCACATACCACTCCACATCCTTGTGATGGTGTTGCAGGGTACACCTCGAGGGGACCCGTCTTCCTCTTCAATCAGTGGAGCATCTGGCTTTGTTCTGAAAACTGAGCTAGGCATCATCATTTTCATAGGAGCTGCTGGCATCAGCTTCCTGATGACCAGCTATCAATTTTTTTTCTTGTTCAATTTTTTTCTGGTCATGCAAGTCAAGTAACACCCTAAACAACTTTCCATCTGTCTTGTCTCTAGAAATGTCATACGGCCCTATAAGTCAGGGTACACTGGTTGCTTTCCCAGCTTTACTGCCCATGATATTAATTATTTCTGCCTTTCCCTGCCAGTTAAACACCACCACTTGGCCTTTGTAGTTCTGAGATCTTATTTACCCTCGTTAATACCAGGGAGCTCAGCTCTGTAGTAGCATCTCCTACTGCCAACCCAGCCTATGGAGGACAGCTCCCTCTAAACTTCTCAGAGAACTTGGTGCTCCCTTCATCAGCACATTTCTTACTGAATTAGTGATGGGGGGATGTGGGAGAGAGTGTTTTGCAAGAGGCTGGATTTTCTGGTTTCACATAATAAATCTTACTAGCACTCACACCCCCCTCAGCCTTTTGACTGTTGACTCAGTACTCTGCCAAAGCAGTGCGGACAGCTCCACCTTATTCACTATGAACCATCATCATGTGCAAGCTTCCAGGGACCCTCCGAGCTGTGTATTTAGACTGGCTCCAAGGACATTAACCCCAGTTGTGGGAAAGTGTTCTCTTATTAGCAAATTCCCCACTATTCAGCTGCGTACTCTGCCCCCACTACTGCCACCTCCACAAGTGGGT
>NW_007734773.1:65813-67230 GCF_000696425.1 Galeopterus variegatus
CAAATTCCCCACTATTCAGCTGCGTACTCTGCCCCCACTACTGCCACCTCCACAAGTGGGTTGACACTGCAAGTTTTTCTCCTTTGAATCCTCTCAATTCATATTTGCCAAGTCTTGCCATTCTTTGGGTGAGTTTGCTATTTCCTTCAAAGGCAGGGAGTTGTCAGGCTGGGCAGTAGCCTGACCCAAGGTATTGGTCTGTAGGCAATGCAGGGATGGGGGGATGGGTCACCAGGTGAGCAGCATCATCTTGCAAGGTGACTTCATGTGAGCTTTTTGCAGACCTCCCGCCAAGGGCAGGTTGCTCTTCTCTACCGTGGGAGAAAGCTACTTCTGTTGACCTCACAGATGCAGGGGATTAGGGTTTCAAGATTCTCAGGCTATCCAACCAATATCCCCATCCCTGGTATCAGGATCCCAATCTTTTCCTATCAAGACCCTTATTTTGGCAAAAGATACTCATCAAGGCTACACATTCAGCCTTTGTTCTCTGTTCTCCTTAAAGTTAACCCTTGGGGTTCATTTTCAGCTCAGTTTGTCCTGCAGCTAGGTGCGATGGAGAGCTCCATAAGTGCATCCGTTGAGGCTTTCTGATTTCCCCACATGCCCTGAGTTGGTAGCTGACTGACCTGAGTCTTTCATCTTGTTTCTTCAGGCCTTTTAAAGCCATTGGCAGAAGCTTGCCAGCTCCAGAAGCTTTATGATGACCACTGACCCCATACCCAACACGTGCCCCTGCATGAAGCCAACCAGGTGTCTCCTTCTGCTCGAACCTCACACCATCCGCCTTCAAGGACAGTCCCTTTGAGGCTTCTGCAGGCTGGGGGGTGTCACCACCCCCTCTACCCAGCAAAGGACTCGTGTTGCATCTGATTGATGAGTGAGCAATCAGGTTTCCAAATCGCATCCTGAGGAGCTGCTTTCTAGAGACCCTTCTGGTACCCACTGTCAAAGCCTGCATTACTCCAGAGAACAAAACCCAAGACAAAGACTGTGTCTGGGAGATTGAGTTGGACTCTTCAGAGGGCACCTGGTGCTCAGGCCCTGTGAGACCCTCCCAGGTTGCCCATCAATGGGGCAAAAATGGTGAGCATTTACCCACCAATGGCTTTCCTTCTCCAGCAACAAGGGTTGGCCTGTGGGGCGATAACTCCCTCACATTTGGAGTCTGGGCACGGTAGAGGCTGGGGGTCCCTCCTCCACAGCTGCTGAGAGACTGCAACAGAACAAGAGCGGTGGATGGCACAGATGAGGCCCGTGTGCAGCCGGCTGTCGGCAGCAGTGCAGGGATGCAGGCAGCCAAGGGGGTGAGGTGAGCTGCAGCACCTCTGTGCGAGTGGAGCGTGGAAGAAAGACAGTTTCCTCTTGGAGCCTGTGCTTTTTTTTTTTTTTTTTTTTTTTTTTTTTTTTTTTTTTT
>NW_007734773.1:67806-71219 GCF_000696425.1 Galeopterus variegatus
GCGGCCGGTCTGTATGTGGGATCCGAACCCTCGGGCGGGAGCGCCGCCACACTTCCCAAGCAGTGCACTGCAGCAGTGCGCCACCGGGCCGGCCCCGGAGCCTGTGCTTTGACATGGACACATGGGGCTGTCAATCATGGTCTTACTGCTGTGGGCTACAGGGGCTCAACCCCACCCGGGCCTTTTGGAAAAGCATGCACACTCACCTCCTGACCTTCCCACTGTGGGGCGAGGAGGCTGGAGTGTTTGCTCACACCTTAGGACATCAGAGGTTGAGGGTCGCTCCTGGGAAGCTAACCCCTGGAACTTCCAGACTGTCCCCAAGCTAGAGTTGAGCACAGTCTTGTGACTACAGAACTCCCTCGGGGATGGGGAAGGACAGGAGACAAAGACTGGGGCCACCAATGTTTCTACTATTATCTCTGCCTCTCCAACCAGAATCAGGTGGGCAGGAGGCCAGGTCAACTGGAGTAGTTGGTTCACTTCCTTTTTTTTGGCCACTTTTTTACATTTACTATGTCTTCCAAATCCTTTTGTAATCCCCCACATTAGTAAGCTCCTGGCAAAACTCTCCATGAAAGGCTCCTCTGAAGCACCCCTCTGATGTACCAACGTGCTGGAGTTTCATTTGGGAATAAATGCGTACCTTCTTCGTTCTCACCTTCTCAGGGCTGTCAGCAGTTTTGAAATCCTTTTGTAAAACTACCGCTTTGAGCCTTTGTGCAGGGAGCAGCAAAATAAATGCTCTGATTGCTGAGAAAGAACAGACATGCCTGCCGTGCAAGACATGATCTTCAAGCCACCACAAAAGACCTCTTCCCGCTTTATTAAAAGTGGCAGGCAACGCTAGCACGCTGAGCAGGGCCAAGGAGCCTGCAAGGGCACCCGCACACGTTCAGCACTAACAGGGGACGCGTTCTGATATTCTGAGAATTTCTAATTCGTGGCCACTTTCACTTTCCCAGAGCAGATATCCAAATTGATTCTGCCTCCTTCAGGCTCCACGTGTGAAAACGCTGAGTGACAGAAACACCTAAGGGTAAGACGGCTGCCAAGTGATTGGTTAACCAGCTATTCATTTTGAAATATATCTTCGAGAAGCAGAATAACAGAGGGCCACTGCAGTGTGCGGCCCATTAATTACACAGTTGACAAGAAAATTACCCTTCAGATCAACATTAGTGGAGACGTGGCTGGGAGGAGGGGGCTGGGGGACAACATTCAACAGTGTTATCCGCACAGCCCAACACGAGTGAGGCCCTCTGAGCTCCAGAAGGAGTGAGTTGGAACCTATGTCATGCATAATGTGCTGCCAAACTGGAAGACCAGCTAGGGGCTGCCTACCAGATGTCCTACACCCTAGAACTCTACCAGAGAACCCCCTGCAGTACTTATTCAAGGACTAGCTTAGTCCACTGGAAAGGGCATGAGTAGAATACTTCTGCACAAGTTCCTGTCTCTGTGATCTGGGGGTTTTTAGTAAACCATCTTAAGCCTCATGTCCTTTATCCATAAAATGGGGATGACAAAAGCAGCCTCAAGGGTCATGAAGAAGGGTAAATGAGGACACAGGGAAAGCTCCCCACACCTACGGTGCTCGCCCAGTGCACACCTGTTTCCTCCCACTCTCTGGTTTCCCTGTGCTCTATGACAGCTTCCTGGGCACTTGGTAGAAAGGAAAACCATGAGACCACCTGGCTGTGCACCTGTTTCTCCAGCCCTATCCAGCAGGTTGCCCAGAGCTGTGGGGCCCAGCCTGACGTGTGTTAGGAGTGCCTGCCTCTCTAGAAAGGAGGTCTGGACATGGTCTGCTTCTCCCCAGCCCAGGTCTGAATTTCTCTAGGGAACTGAGCTTCCAGTGCCCATGTGACAACAGGTTGCAACTTCTCCCGCCGAGGACAGCCCATCAGGCTGGCTGGCTCCCCTCTGAGTCTATTTCTACCTGTTGGATTCCACTTCCCCTCTGGGACTGATCCCGATTTTGAAATGCAGTCCATCCCACAGGGGTCTTGGATCTAGATCGTGCATTAAAACTGGGTCATTGGAGAAAGTTTAAGAAAAGGAGCTATTGACAGAACTATAAGCTGTTACGAGCCCTGGACCTGCAGAGACAAGAGAAATGAGTGCTCACCAGAGCCCAGAGGGCTAACTGCTGGGACTATGGCATTTCGTGGAGGGATGCAGCCAGGCCACAGCAACCTTGCAGAAAGGGAGTGGGGGAGAATAAACCCCCTAACTCCACTCTGCCTCCTTCCAGGCGCTGGGTCCCCCCAGGAGCCAGAGGGTGAGGAAACCTGTTGCTACAGAGCAAACAGGGCAGCCTCCCAGGGCACAGGCAGAGCAGGGAGGAGCCCATGGAAGGCAGCCAGCACTTAGTCCCCCACCACCCCCAGCTGTGACACTAGGCTGGGACTGACTGGCTGCATCAGACCTGCGGCTACCAGGACTCCTAGAAAATACTGAACCTCTCTGAGGTGCAAGTTCTCTCAGCCCCACCTCCATCTCCAGCAGCCCCCTGGTGAGCCACTTTGAACAGGCTTTCTCCAGTTTCCAGCAGGTGCAATGGTGACTCTTGGCCCTCCGTAGCCATGTGTACTCCCAGCTTCCTGACTGAGACTCATCTGAGGACCCAGCATGGGCCTCCTGCTGAAATCCCCTCACCCTTTACCCACACACAACCTGAAGTGTGGGGAGTTAACAGTGTGCGCTCCGCTTGACCATAGGAGCCAGGAGTCAGATATAAATACTTTTCTTCCCCCGTCAACAGTTCAGAAAATATTTCATAAGCTATCTTGAAAGATCTGAATTCTGATTCTAAACTCCAACCCTCTGGGGCCTGCAATTTTCACCTAGTTCCTGCAGCCCCTTCACCCTGGTCGGTGATATTTCTTCCAGAATCTCTCTCATCCACCAGGACTTGACCCCTGCTCTGATAACAGGCACAGGTCCTGCCAGCCCTCTTTTAAAAATAAACCACTAAAATTTCAAGTGTTGGTGAAACTGGAAGTCAGCTTTAATTCAGGAATGCCAGTGACCTGAGTAGAAATGTTGGGCTCAACCATCTCTCCGGTAAACCTGAAGGGGAATGGCCGGCCTAAAGCCATCTTAAAGACTCAGATTTACTGAAGGGATTTTAAAGAGGGGGATGGAGGAATGAAACACGGGAAATGAAAAGCAGGAAGAAGGAGGATGTGAGCTGTGGGGGTTCCATGCAAGGAGCCAGGCACAAGGCCTCGCCAGGGCTCCAGCTGGTTTATGTTTTATCCTTGCTGTTACCTCGGGGTCCTGCTAGGGGGGTGGGATCCACAGAGCTTCATTGATGTCTTCGTTGGTTTCTCAGCTGCAAGTCTGCAGCTTCAGGCTGTCTGGAAAACAACTTTACATTTATGTAAATAATGTCGTCTTGCTGCATA
>NW_007734773.1:71271-87714 GCF_000696425.1 Galeopterus variegatus
AAGGGATTTTAAAGAGGGGGATGGAGGAATGAAACACGGGAAATGAAAAGCAGGAAGAAGGGGGATGTGAGCTGTGGGGGTTCCATGCAAGGAGCCAGGCACAAGGCCTCGCCAGGGCTCCAGCTGGTTTATATTTTATCCTTGCTGTTACCTCGGGGTCCTGCTAGGGGGGTGGGATCCACAGAGCTTCATTGATGTCTTCGTTGGTTTCTCAGCTGCAAGTCTGAAGCTTCAGGCTGTCTGGAAAACAACTTTACATTTATGTAAATAATGTCGTCTTGCTGCATAATCAAGTTTCAAATATCAAATAACCATGGAAAAAGAAGGAACTCAGAGAAATGCATGCCAAGAAAAAAAAGCTGTGTCCTTTTAAAATCTTTTAGAGCCCATATGATTTTAGGTCCCAACGTGGCTTCAGTCCTGCTCACTCCAAGAGCTCTAGATTTTAGACTCCCTGGAGTCTAACAAAAGGCACTTCTTAAGTGCTCTGCCCAATACAGTTGTTCATAGCCAAGACCCAGGCAGGAAACAGATGGCAAACTCAAATTGGGAAATTCGAGAATTGTCTGTAGGATTTATTTACACAGGGACAATTGTTACTGTCCTTAGGCCCGGGGACAGCACCAGTCTTCCATCAACGTGGCTTCAGTCCTGCTCACTCCAAGAGCTCTAGATTTTAGACTCCCTGGAGTCTAACGAAAGGCACTTCTTAAGTGCTCTGCCCAATACAGTTGTTCATAGCCAAGACCCAGGCAGGAAACAGATAGCAAACTCAAATTGGGAAATTCGAGAATTGTCTGTAGGATTTATTTACACAGGGACAATTGTTACTGTCCTTAGGCCCAGGGACAGCACCAGTCTTCCACGATTTATTTACACAGGGACAATTGTTACTGTCCTTAGGCCCAGGGACAGCACCAGTCTTCCACAGTGGCAGTCGGCTCTGTAACTTATCTTCGAGTTCGTTTCCCGTCCTCTTCTAGTCCCTCTCTCCTGTTCCCCACCATTACTTCCCACTCTAGTCCATTTCTCAATATCTGCTTCACTAGCTACCTGAACTAAAAGGCATCATTTTTCAAGTGTGATTCTAGGATTTCCAGAAGGTCCAAGCATTTCAGAGCCAATTAGTCCCTTCTAATCCACACTCAAAGCCCATCTCACCCTCTCCCCACACTATTGGGAGCACCTAGGATGCCCGGCCATTCTCTGACCACTGTGCTCTGGCCAGTCCCTGAAAGCAGCCTTTCTGTCTTCCCTCTGGCCTGCAGATCTGTCCTTCTGACCAAGCCCCTGGGGACCACATACACATGACCTCCATGTACCTCAGAACCAGAGGCTCTTGGAATTGGAGACACCTGGAGCAGCTAGGAGGCTGTGGGCCTGACAAACGATCGTGGCAGTGGAGATGAAGAGAGGGGGTGGAGCTGAAAAATATCAAGAAGGGGAAGCATAGGATTTAATGATGGGAAAGACATGAGGAAGACAGAGGCAAGGATTGATCCAGGCTTCTCCCTTGGGTCGCTGGGTCAATGGGGTGCCATTCGTTAGACCACCGTCTGGGAGAGAATTTCCTACTGGGAAGGTCATACTAATCCCAGTCATTCTAGGTTATCTCCCTGCCAGATTTTCACCTCTTCTTTACATATCCTCTACACATGCTCAGCCAGTTTCCATCTGAGAGTTTGGTTGTATAACTCTACTTACATGCTAAAATGCATTCCTTTATAGTTGAACTAGCACAAGGTAGAATTTTAAAAATTCAACATTGCCAAGAACTCTATAAAAAAATGAATTATAATAAAGATGTGAGGAGTTTCACACCAGTCTGCCTGGCAGTTTGTTAAGCGTGGAGCTCCCTACTTCCTGGTCTCAGCACTACAGAGGACTTTATCCCTCCCTCCCAGTTTTCTGACCGTAGGCGATTACTCCACCATCTGCCTTCTGTTTCCTAAGGAAAGGAGGCACTTCAGCCTCACTCGTGGCCCTAATTGAACCACGGATGGTGCACACACCTACACCTGCTGTGAGAGCCAGAGTCTGGGAGGAAGGAAGGTCAGTCTGGATACTTTGGAATATACATTCCATGGGGAATGCTCAAGGCCAAACCACAAAGACAACATCAACATCCTGGATAGTCCTTCTAAACAATGGTGACACAAGATGGAAGAAATCCCCAAGGCTGGAAAAGCTAGATCCCAACACTACATAGAAGACTGAGCCTTGGACATGGGAGTGGGAGCGGATGTCAGAGAGCAGATGGTATGGTCTGGGGAAGGATCATTCTTGGAACGGATGTCAGGTTCTGGTGGCAAATGTCTTTTCCATGCAATGTGCTAGAAAAGGCTACGAGTTAGAGGTGGTGGATCCTGCTCTAGGAGGATGAAACCTTCCAAAATTAGCGGAGAGTGTCTTGCTTACTGATGTGAGCCAAGCACTGTGCAAGGCATTTGACATTTTGTTTAATGCTTCCTGCTGTGGGCCGAATGTGTCCCCTAAATGTTCATGTATTGAAAATATGATCTCCATTGTAACAGTACTAGGAGGTGGGAAATTCAATTATGGTATCTGAAAGGTGGGGCCTTTGAAATGTGATTAGATTGTGAGAACTGTGCCCTCATGAATGGATTGATTCATTCATGGAGTAAGGGGCATGATTCTGATGGCTTTATAAAGAGAGTAACTGAAAAGATGAACTCTCTCTCCTGCTAGCCCATTCTTGCCATGTGGTACCCTGCATTGCTATAGAGAGTCACCCCACCAAGAAGGCCCTCACCAGATGTTTTCTCAGGACTTTGGACTTTCCAGCCTCCAAAACTGTGAGAAATAAATTTCAGTTCTTTATAAATTACCCAGTTTCAGGTATTCTGCTATAAGCAACAGAATCCTTAAGGTAGAGAATATGTCTCCCATGTATCAAAGCAGGAAATTAGAGCTTGGAGAAGTCAAATTACTTGCTAACTGAGCTGAGATTTGAATATAGGTTGTCTGGTTTCTAAAAGCCCCTGTCATTTTTATTAGAACATTCTAACTTCTCTAAACATACTTGGCTTCTCTCTACCTCTTGAAGAGCTATTTATGTCCCACTTTGGCTCAACCTAGGTGTGAGGCATATGGCATCTTAAGAACATGAGTGAGTGGTAATGAGGCAGTTGGGACCAGATGAGTTAAGGGCTGAGCCCAGGCCCACCTCTAACTTGTGTGGGGTCTGGGGAAATAGTACAAGTGGAGGCCTGTATGCCACACACTGAAATATTCACAAGTGTAAGTCAAGTTCACAGACTGCTAAATAAAATATGATCTATCCATGTTCCTGACCTAATAACCTGAAAAGCCAAGTTTGAATTGAGAATTCTTGGGTTTCTCTAGGTTCTGTGCTGAATGTGGCATTTCAAGCCCTCTTCCCGCTGCCCCGCCTGGCTGTTTTCTCCCCATTCTAGGCTATATCCTGCTTCACTAAGGGCCTTGCACATTTGCACCTGCCTAAACTCTTTCCATACCGTATTCAAACAGCTATCTGGTGGCCGAGCATCAAGTCTAGAGTTGTGCATGCTATGGCAGCAGCCAAGCAAAAGCCCTGCATGACTGTTGGGGCAAAGAATTCCTGCTTCTCAGGTATCTGAAGTATAGCATACAAGGTTCCAGGTGAGCCCATCCCTTTGACCTGGTGGTCTTCTTGCCCTAAAGGGAGGGCGTGGCTGGAGGGTGGTCCAAGGGGGGACCCTCTAAAGTTTAGGAGCCAGGACAGAAGCCCTCTTGCCTGGGCCTAAGGCCAATACTGGCTGGACCATCTAATATACACAGCATAAAGGGATTAGTGAGCTCCAGGATGGCTCGGGCAGGGGCTACACAAAGGAGTTCAAACCAGCAGGTCGGTCAGCTTGTAATAAAGTACAAAAGTCATTCTCCCTTTCCCCCATCATAGTGGGACTCAGCAGGGTTTTGTAAACAAGGGGGAGGAGGCTTCAGCCCTCTAGGGCAAGAGGCTGCCTAAGGCCAGGCAGGACATAGGTGAGAGCACTAGTCCCCATAGTGGACTGAAGGTTAAATGCAGAAATGATGAACCCTCGCTTGTTTCTGAATAAGCCAACAGAGCCAGGCTAACATTAGGTGGAACAGGACAGGTACAATAGGTAAGAATAGGCAGGAAAAATAATTCCAGTCTTCTCTCCTCCTGGCAGAACTGAGGCTGCTGATCAACTTCTGCCCAGACCAGGTCTGGCTCAGGAACACATTGAGTCTGATCCCCAATGTGAAGGGCACCAGTGATTCTGATCAGAAGAGATAAAGGAAGGCAGGAGCTGTTCATGTCCCCATTAGGAGTGACAATATAAGCTGGGAGAAGAACAGAGTTTGGGCTTCCCTGCTTGCTGAGCACACTCCACCCAAAGTCAGTATAAACTCAGGGAGAAAGAGTGTGCTACCTACAGCTAGTAGAGAGATCTACCAGGGAAGTGTCAGGATGCTCTGTTGGGTCTGAAATCACTGACTAGGGAGGGGGCAGGGTAAGGACTTGTTTAATGGATGATCTCTGTGGTCAACGTGTCAGAGCTCCACAGGTCTCTGGTGCTCCTGCTACATAAATCCTCTTCCTAAATAAATATTCATTTTTTAAAAGAGAACATAACTTGTATGATGATTCAATTCCATATTCATTTACATTTGGCTGTATATTTGGGATAAGCCTGTCTTTGAATTTTTATGCACATTTTTAAACATTAGATGGCATCTCTACTTCAGTTGCCCTCAAACCTGGGATTAAAGTATTGTCAGAAAGAAACCATGGGATTCAGACTTAAGAAGTTTAGTTGTAGCTCTGATGTTACCAATTAACTACTTTATGTGGTTGAGGATGTTATTTCACTTCTTTGGCCTCATCTTCCTCATTGTCAAGAAGTAAGAGTAAAAACACCAGACTTATCCAACTCAAAGGATGTCTGAGGCTCCCATGAGTTAAAAAGAAGCCAAAGCACTTCCATGTTGCTGCAATGTTGAGCAAAGGGCATTGCTCTAGGATGAGACAGATCCAGGCTTGGATTTTGGCTCTGCCATCTTCTGTGTAATCTCAGGCATGTTTCCTAAGAAACAGGACTTTTAGTTCTATCTATAAAATGGTGGACATACATTTATTTCTAATGTTTGTATGAAGATTTAGTTGAGATAATTTTGAAAGAATCTAATGCAGTTTTTGCCATATAGTTGGAACTTAAAAATATTAATTCCCTTCATTTTTCTAGAATAAATCACTGCAGGGGTTCTAATTAAACCTAATTTATTGACATGGAATATTTTTCTTTTCAATCTCTCTAAAATAAAAATAAAGAAAATTGAAGTTATGGAATCCTAGGATACCTTAATAATACTAGGGGACTCTCCTACTCTACTTTCAATAATAGATAGAACACATAGACAAAAAAAGAAAAAAAGGATTTGAACAACACCCTAAAGCAACTAGACCTAACAGACATCTACAGAGCATTCCACCCACCAACAACAAGATATACATTCTGCTCAATCACACGTGGGACATTCACCAGGATAAACCATGTGTTAAGCCACAAAACAAGTCTCAATAAACTTAAAAAGATTAAAATCATATGAAGTATCTTCTCTGATTACAATGGAATTAAGCTAGAAATCAATAACAGAAAAAAATGAAAAGTAAACAACACAGTCAATGGGTCAAAGAAGAGATCACAAGGAAAATTTAAAAATAATTAAAGAGTAAAGAAATAAAAAATGCAATATACTAAAACTTATGGGATGCAGACAAGGCAGTGTCCAGAAAGAAATGTACAATTGTAAATGCTACATTAAAAAAGAAGAAAAATCAATAAGCAAACTTTCCAGCCTATGAAACTAGAAAAATAAAAGCAACATAAACTCAAAGCTAGCAGAAGGAAATAAATAATAAATATTAGAGCAGAAATAAATAAAATAGAGAATGGAAAAACAGTAGAGAAAATTAATGAACCAAAAGTTGGTTCTTTCAAAAGATTAATAAAATTGACAAACTTTTAGCTAGACTGACCAAAAAAAAAAGAAGAAGAAGAAGAAGAAAACACAATAACTACAGGTGGACAGGCAGGATGTCTGACAAGAGGTGCCTGGTGCACATCCCTCCCACAGAAAAGGGCCAGAACAGGTAACAGACAGTTAATGTTGACAGGAGCATCTGTGGGAGAGTGCAGGAATGCAGCTATGGCTAGAAGACTTCTGTGGAACATGAAATTACAGTATGGCAGCATAGAGAGAGGAGAGAGACACATGGCCTCAGCTGCCATGTCTCTGACACTGGGATCAATGCAGAAGGGACTTTTCCTTGTGAGAAAAAGGTAGGCAGAAGCCCCACACTAATCTCCATCCTCACCACAGAGGCTTGAAGCTCCTATTGCAGTAAGATCCCACAGTCCTTGCAAGCCCAGAGCCAAGTGTGGGGAGCTGCCTAGAACATACACACTGCATGGCTCCAGACCAGGAGCACATGCTGTGCACTCCCCACCCCCACCCTCATGAACCAAGTTGATGCAGTATGAGGCCACCTTGAAACCAGAACCACCACAGGAGCATGCCCTGCCTTGAGGCCAGTAGCCATTGCATTTCCCCAGACTTAAGTTCAGCCATCATTCCAAAACACTCGCAAGAGAGGCTCCAACTTCCTGATCCCAGAGGCTTGAATCCTGGGCCCAGACGTGTCTATAAATTCGGTCCTACACATTTGGACCAACCCCAGGCCAGCTGAACTACAGTACCCCTACACCCCTGGCCAAAGATCAGGCAGGCAGTCCTGGTGAACCACCCCCACCCCCACCAGCCAACTTAGTTCTGTTTGCCTGCACCCACAACCCAGAAAAACACTCAGTGTTTCAACCTAATGAACACATCGCCGAGCCAGTGAAGCCAAACATATCCACACCTCCCAGAAAAGTGGCTGGGCAGTTTTGCCCTTGATGGTTTCACCTCGCAACCTCACCCATCACCCAAGAGGTGGCTGACAGCCTCCCCCACCCTTTGGCTGGACTGCCCCATGACCTCACCCACCACCCTAGAAGTGGCTGGGCCCTTGGCAGACTGACCTTGGCAAACCCACTCCCAAACTGCTGAGGGAAGCATGACCTTGCACCTGGCCCAGAGAATCGGCTCAGAAAACTGGCCCCTGGCAGACCCACACCCAGCTAGCCAAGCCAAAGCATGTCCATGCTCCCCCATGTTCAGAGAAATAGCCCAGCTGTCACACCCCTAATGAACCTGCCCCTAAGTCTTTGATTCATTGCATGCCCATGCATCTGAGTGAGAAACAGCTTCGCTGACTTGCCCCTCATGGGCTGCCCCAATCATAGAATTACCATGGTGACCCTGCCACTGGCATACCAGTCCCAGAGACCCTGACACACAACACATCTACACCTCCAGCCTGAGAATCAGATCAGCAACCCCATCCCTAGTGAGCTAGAATTACCATGGTGACCCTGCCACTGGCATACCAGTCCCAGAGACCCTGACACACAACACACCTACACCTCCAGCCTGAGAATCAGATCAGCAACCCCATCCCTAGTGAGCCAGTTCCTGAGATGACTGATCCTTGGTGTGCATGTGTGTACCCTGGTCTGAGAACCAACCCAGCAAATCCATCCCCAGCAAAGCTGTAACACTGCTGCCACAAACCTCCCAAACTTAGACTGCTGAGGTACTCATAGACATAGCAAACTTGGATTATAGCTGGAGAAACTATACAGAGTCTACACTACTGCATCCATCCAAAACAAAGCCAATGCACCCTGCCCAATGAAGACACTAGGATGCATTTACCAGTGAAAGGCTTTCCCCATGCATGCCACTCTACCATACTCAAAGAGGTGATTGTTCCACCAGAGGCAGATATCAATGCATGGAAACAAGAAATATGAAAAAAAAAATGATACCACCAAAGAAACTCAATAATGCTCCAGCAACTGATCCCAAAGAATCAGAAATTGCTGACTTTCCAGAAAAAAATAATTCAAATTAGTCATCTTAAGAAAATTCACTGAAATACAAGAGAATACAGACAAATAATACAACAAAATCAGAAAAACAATTCATGATCCAAACAAAAAATTTAGCAAAGATATAGACATCATTTTTTAAAAATCAAAGAGAAAGAAATCTTAGAACTGAAGAGTCCATTAAATAAAATAAAAAACACATCTGAGAGGCTCAACAAAAGACTAGATCAAGCAGAAGAAAGAATTTCTTATCTTGAAAACAGCTGTTTTGTAATAAACCCAGGGTGAAAAGGAATAAAGAATAAAACAGAATGAACAAAGCCTACAAGATTTATTGGATACCATTAAGCAAACAAATACTCAAATTGTGCACATTCCAGAAAAAGAAGAAAACAAAGAAATTATCTAAAACCTATTTAATCAAATAATAGCTGAAAATTTCACTAGTCTTGGGAGAGATATGACTATCCAAATCCAGGAAGCTCAAAGGTCCCCAAACAGATTCATTTTTAAAAGGTTCTCTCCAAGGCACACTGTAGTCAAACTATCAAAAGTTAAAGACAAAGAGAGAATTTTAAAACAGTAAGAGAAAACAGTCAAGTCACATATAAGGGAATCCCCATTAAACTGACAGCAGACTTCTTAGCAGAAACCCTACAAGCCAAGAAAGAATGAGATGATATAATCAAAGTACTGCAAGAAAAAAATCTGCCAACCAAGAATATTACACCCAGCAAAGCTATCTTCCAGAAATGAAGGAGAAATGAAGTCTTTCTCAGATAAGCAAAAGTTAAGGGAATTCATCACCCCCAGACCAGACTTACAAGAAATGCTTAGGGGAGCCCTACATATACAAGAGAAATAATGGTGATAACAATCCTGAAATTATAAAACTTAGTGGTAGAGTAGATACACAAATTAGAAAAAGAAAATAATGAATTGTATCAAAACCCAAATCCATCAAACCATAATGATATATGATAACAAAGGAAGAAAGAAATGAAAGATATGCAAAGTAATCAGAAAACAACCAACAAAGTGACAGGAGTAAAACCTCACATATTAATAATAACCTTGAATGTAAATGAATTAAATGTCCCAATGAAAAGACATAGAATGGCTCGATGTATTTTTTAAATGTCCTATATCCATATGCTGCTTATAAGAAACACACCTTACCTATAAAGAGACACATAGACTGGGATAGAAAAAGATATTTCACACAAATTAAAAACAAAAGCAAGCAGGAGTAGCTATACTTAGATAAAACAGACTTTAAATCAAAACCTATGTAAGGACACAAAAAAGGGCACTATATAATGATAAACAGATCAATATAGCAAGAGGATAAAACAATTACAAATATATATACACCCAATACTGGACCACGCAGATATATAAAGCAAATATTATCAGATCTGAAGGGAGAGATAGACACCAACACAATAATAGTTAGGAACTTTTACACCCTACTCTCAGCTAAAAAAAAAAAAAAAAAAAAAAAAAAAAAAAAAAAAACCAAGGAGAACACATCACACTACCTGACTTAAAATACACTACAAAGCTACAGTAATCAAAACAGCATTGGTACTGGCACAAAAACAGACATATAGACTAATAGAACAGAGTAGAGAATCCAGAAATAAGTCCACATACCTACAGCCAACTGGTTTTCAACAAAGGAACTAAGAACACACATGGCAGAAAGAAGAGTTTCCTGGTGCTAGGAAAATTAGAGATCCATAAGCAGAAGAATAAAACTAGACCCCTATCTCTCACCCTATACAAAAAGTCAACTCAAAAATGGAGTAAAGACTAAATGTAGACCCAAACCTATAAAGCTGCTAGAAGAAAACACAGGGAAAACTCTTCAAGACATAGGACTGAGTTAAGATTTTATGAATAAGATCTCAAAAGTGAGCTCTGGTCAAGATGATGAAATAGGCGTTCCCCAACATCACTCTATTCTCACAGATCAACCAATTTACAACTATTACAACTATTAAAAAGCAAAGACAGCCAAGCTGGGGGTGTTAGAGCTCAGGGGAAGAGGAGGAGAGACCAATGGAGTTCATGAAGGCAAGAGAAGCCATGATAAGAGAAAGAAAGGATCGCTTCCACCATTTCAATCCCCAGCCACTTCCAGGCTGGAGTTGGTGAGTGCACTCAGCAAGAGTTGGCAAAAGCCACAACTGTGACCTCTGGATGAAGTTGCTTGGATGAGGCAGGGGAGAAAAGGGCATTGCTGGCCCTCAGGCCAGCAAGACCACTAACAGGGTTCCCATGGACCCACACAGGAGTGGGGAGCCACAGACAACTTGAAAAAGGAGCCACTCAGAGGCTAGTGAGTCATTGCAAAGGACCAGTGCATGGCCCATCCCATGGGAAGTGTTTGGAGTACAGGCAGTGGGGGAGACGGGCCCACTGGGGGAACATTGAGGCATAGCATGGGCAGCTGATCTGCCCCCAGTTAGTGCAGGACCACTCAGTGGAGACTGGTCAGGAGTATAGAACTGCAGAGAGTGCAGTTTGCTGAAAAGTCTCAGGCCCAGACCAGAGTTTCCACACAACCCAGATGTACTAGAACTCACGAAACCTAGAAGTCAATGATTAAAACCTGAGCTGCACAAAAAGCCTTCCCCGGGGGATCAGCAGCAAAGCGGAAATTTAGTTCAACAACAGGGCTCAAGTGCTGGTCCCCACAGGAAGTTCTTCCATTTCAGAAGTAAGCAAAGGACAACAAATTAGCTCCAGTGCAGAGTTTAAGTGGTGGGAACAGCAAATAATCCAACACAGAACTGAAAGTAAAAACAAAATACCCACAGATCAGAGACAAAGTTTGATATTAATTAGTAAAGGTCTAACAACACCAAAGAACATCTATAAAACCTAGGAGGACCAGAGTCCCCTGGGTTCCCAAGCCAGGGAGCAGGGAGGGCTGGGAGCTTCAGCCATGCCTCCCCAACATCCACAACCAGCCCAGTGGTGACCATCAGGCTGCTGCAGGAAGTGCTCCAAGCTCCCAAGCCAGGGCAATAGGGAGCTGAGGGTTTTAACCTTACCCCTGACACCCACGACCAGCCCAGTAATGAACACTGAGCCACTTCAGGAAGCACTCTGGGCTCCCCAGCAGGGTGGTGGGGGTCTGAAGGCTTCGGCCACATATCCCTGACATCTGCATCCAGCACAGCAACAACCAAGCCACCACTGGAAGTCCCTTTGTCTTCCCTACAGGAATGAGGGGGGGGTGCAACAGGCCTCAACCATGCCCCTCTCCTTCCACCTTCTCTTACCCTATTTCCTTTCCCCTTCTCCCCTCCCTCTCCCCACACAACTGCTCTGCAACATCTTAGAATGTAAAAAAATAATAAATTTAATAAATAAACTTAGAAATTAAAAGACCTCAAAAGCACAGGCAACAAAAGCAAAAGTAAACAAGTGGGATTATATCAAACTAGAAAGCTTCTGCACAGCAAAGGAAACAATCAGTAGAGCAAAGACACACAACCTGCAGAATGGGAGAAAATATTTGCAAACTATCATTTGACAAGGGATTAATATTCAGAATATACAAGGAACACAAACAACTCAATAGCAAAGTAATAACAGCAATAATAATAATCCAATTTTTAAAAATGGGCAAATAAGCTGAATAGACACTTCTCAAAAGAAGACATACAAATGGCCAATAGGCATTCAAATGCATGCTCAACATCACTAATTCTAAGAGAAGTGCAAATCAAAACCACAATGAGATATTACCTCACCCCAGTTAGAATAGCTATTATCAAAAAGACAGAAAGTAAGAAATGCTGGCAAGGATGCAGAGAAGGGGGAACTCTTATCCATTGTCAGTGGGAATGTAAATTAGTACAGCCAATATGGAAGACCGTATGGAGATTTCTCAAAAAACTGCAAAAAGAACTACCATATGATCCCGCAATCCCACTACTGGGTATATATCCAAAGGAAAGAAAATCAACATGTCAGGGGCCAGCCCGGTGGTGCACTGCTATAGTGTGCTGCTTGGGAAGCGCAGTGGCGCTCCCGCCGAGGGTTCGGATCCCACATACAGACCGGCCGCTCACTGGCTGAGCGAGGGGCGGGAGCAACACCGAGGGTTGCGATCCCGTTGCCGGTCCCGGTCCAGTACGGGCGCGACACTGAGGGTTGCGATCCGTTGCCGGTCACGAAAAAAGACAAAAAGGAAAAAAAAAAAAAAGAAAATCAACATGTCAGAATGATACCTGCACATCCATATTTATTTACAATAGCCAAGGCATGGAATCAACCTAACTGTTCATTGACAGATGACCAGATAAGAAAGATGTGGTATATATACACAATGGAATACTACTCAGCCATAAAAAAGAATGAAATTCTGCCATTCGCAGCAACAGAGATACATTAAGAGAAAATTATATTAAGTGAAATAAGCCAGGCACAGAAAGAGAAACATCACATGTTCTCTGTTATATGTGAAAGCTAATAAATTTGATCTCATAGAAGTAGAGAGTAGAATAGTGGTTACTAGAGATCAATAAGGGGAGGGCAAGGGAGGTCAGGGGAGAGTGGTCAATAGATACAAAACTGCAATTAGTCAGGAAGAATAAGATCTAGGGTTCTATAGCACTGTAGGGAGACTACAGTCAACAACAAATTATTGTATACTTTCAAGTAGCTAGTAGTGAGGATTTTGAATATTTCCAACACAAAGATGTGACAAATGTTTGAGGTGATGCACATGCTAATTACTTTGATATAAGTATCGCACACTATAAAAATGTACCCAAATACCACTTTGTGCTCCATAAATATATACAATTATCATTTGTCACTTAAGAAAAAATATATTTAAAAAAATTCAGAGACAGAAGTAGATTAGAGGTTACCAAAAACAACTTGGTATCCACATGCAGAAGAATAAAGTTGGATCCCTACCTCATTTCATATACAAAAATTAACTCAAACTGGATCAAAACTAAATGCATCTGCTAAAACTATAAAATTCTAACAAGAAAATACAAGGTTTCACCTTCATGACCTTGACACCAAAAGAACAAGTAACAAACAAAAAAAATAGATAAATTAGACTTTGTCAAATTTTTAAAAATTTGTGTTTCAGGGCCGGCCCGGTGGTGCACTGGAGAGTGCGCCTCTTGGGAGCGTGGCAGCGCTCCCGCCGAGGGTTTGGATCCCATGTGGAGACCGGTTCCCGCTCACTCGATGAGTGTGGTGCGGGCGCAACACCGAGGGTTGCGATCCCGTTGCCGGTCCCCAGTACGGGCATGACACCAAGGGTTGCGATCCCATTGCTGGTCAGTAAAAAAGACAAAAAGGAAAAAAAAAATTTGTGTTTCAAAATACACTATCAAGAAAATAAGATAAATAAAATAAACAAACTAAAAAACAGGAAAAATATTTTCAAATCATATATCTGATAAAGGTTTAATATCCAGAATATATAAATAACTCCATTAACTCAATAACAAAAGTGAAAAGTAAAAACCCAACTTATAAATAAAAAATGGGCAAAACACTTGTATAGACATTTCTCCAAGGGATATGGATAAATGGCCAATAAGCACATGAAAAGATGCTCAACATCATTAGTCAATAGGAAAATTCAAATCAACCTCACAATGAGATTTCACTTAATAAGATGGCTGTAATTAAATATATACATGTATATATCAAAAATAACAAGTGTCAGGAGGACCGGAGTGCAGCAGCAGCAGCAGACAGAGGAGGCATGTGAGGGGAGTAGCATGGTGGAGCAGCTAACAACTGTATATGTTTATGGGGAACAGCGTGATGATTCCATACATGTATCCATGGTGCAATGATCAAATCAGGTGAATTAACGTAGTCACGCCACCTCCTGCTTACTTCTTTTTGGGCTGAATAGGATTGTGTATGTGTACCACATTTTTGAAAACCACTCATTGGTGGGCATATGTGAGAAATGCCTTCATGTGTCCAATGGCAAAGGATGGACACACAGAGACACAAGTCTGAAATTGTTGGAGGCAGTTCTATGAGTTCTGGTCAAGACGGTGGAGTAGTTGGTTCCTGGTGTCGCTCTCTCCCACAGAGTGAACAAATTGCAGCTATTGAGGAGCAGCGACTGGGGACCCAAGATCTGCACTGGAGTGGACAGGAGCCATGTGCCACAGGACCCCAGTTCAGGTTGCTCCCCATTACATAGAGAGATTTTAGAGCTTCTGGGCCCACACGCCCTGAGCCTGCCAGGCAGGAGAAGGCAGTCAGGGTGGGCCTTCTGGCCCAGGCCAGCCCCCACAGCTGAGAGAGACTTAACAGCCTTGGGGTTCCCACACACCGAGCCAGCTGTCTGGAGAAGGCAGGTGGGGTGGGACTTCTGGTCCAGGCTGATCCCCACCTCCAGGAGTAACTTAAGAGGCTCAGAGCCACCAAACTCTGAGCCAGCTGTGCCAGGGAAGACAGGCAGGGCAGGACTTCTGGCCCAGGCTAGTTCCTGCTGCCCAGAAGTGGCAGTCCCTTCAAGATCCAAGCCAGACATGAGGGTGAAAAAAGTGGACTGAGATATCCCAGCTACAATGACAAAACACCAAAAGAAAGATACCAGAAATATGAAAAATCAAGAAAGTACATTGCCACCAAAGGAAAATAATAACTCCCAAGCGCTAGATCCTATACAACAGGAAGTCTTTGAAATGACAGACAAGGAATTTAGAGTAACTATTCTAAGGAAACTAAATGAGATACAAGAAAACTCAGCACAGTGAAATGAGAAAAAATATACAGGATCTGAAAGAAGAAATGTACAAAGAAATCAATGCCTTGAAAAAGAATGTAGCTGATCTTGTGGAGCTGAAGGATTCATTCAATGAAATAAAAACACAACAGAGAGTTTAACCAGCAGACTTGAACAAGCAGAAGAGAAAATTTCTGACCTTGAAACAGGCTGTTTGAATTATCACAAGCAGACGAGAAAAAAGAAAAAAGAATCAAAAAAACTGAAGAAAATCTAAGAGAAACAACTGACAACCTTAAGCTCTCAAATATCCAAATCATAGTTATTCCAGAAGGGGAGGAAAAAGGAAGTGACATTGAAAACATATTCAATGAAATAATAGCAGAAAACTTCCCAGGTATAGGGAAAGTCACAGATCCCCAGATTCAGGAAGCCCAAAGATCACCAAACACATTCAACCCAAAAAGGCTGTCTCCAAGACATGTGATAATCAAACTGACAAAAATCAAAGACAAAGAGAGAATCTTAAAAGCTGAAAGAGAAAACCAGCAAATCACTTATAAGTGAGCCGCAATCAGAATAAAATCAGACTTTTCATCAGAAACCCTAAAAGCCAGAAAAGAATGGGATGATATATTCAAAACACTAAAGGACAAATATGCCAGCCAAGAACTATCCTTTATCCAGCAAGGCTATCCTTCCAAAATGAAGGACAAATAGCATATTTCTCAGACAAACAAAAACTGCAGGAGTTCTCTACCACATGACCAGCCCTACAAGAAATTCTTAAGGAAGTACTGGGTTTGATACCACAGAAACAACCATCACTGCTATGAATACACAAGAAAGAACAATACCTATTAGCAAAACAAAAATGCTAACAAAGAGAAAAAAATAGTTTATCTATCACCCCAAGAAACCAACAAATACAGAAGACAAACAAAATTAGAAAGAAAGGAACAAAAGGTACGTAAGACATCTAAACAAAAATCAGTGAAATGCTAGGAGTAAATCAACACCTTTCAATAATAACTCTAAGTGTAAAGGGATTAAATTCCCCATTCAAAAGACACAGACTGACTGACCGGGTTAAAAAGATGGACCCAACAATATGCTGTCTTCAAGAGACTCACTCGATCTGTAAAGACACATATAGATTAAGAG
Source organism: Galeopterus variegatus (assembly GCF_000696425.1). NCBI lineage: Eukaryota > Metazoa > Chordata > Mammalia > Dermoptera > Cynocephalidae > Galeopterus > Galeopterus variegatus. The sequence goes on from NW_007734773.1 coordinate 87,157, forward strand.
TGAAAGGATGGGAAAAGATATATCATGCAAATAGAAATGAAAAACAAGCTGGAGTAGTTATTCTTAAATCAGATAAAATAGACTTTAAAGCTAAAACCATAAAAAGAGATAAAGAAGGTCACTATATAATGATAAAAAGATCTATTCATCAAGAAGACATAAGAATCATAAATATATATGCAACCAATGTTGGAGCAGCCAGATTTACAAAGAAAACACTATTCGATCTAAGGAAAGAGATAGACACTAGCTTCATAATAGTGGGGGACTTGAACACCCCACTCTCATCATTGCACAAATCATCTAGGCAAAAAATCAACAGAGAAACACAAGATCTAAACAATACTTTAGACCAATTGGACTTGGCAGATAGCTACAGAACGTTTTATCCAACATCCTCAGAATATTCATTCTTCTCATCAGCACGTGGAACATTCTCCAGTATAGACCACGCGTTAGGTCATAGAGCAAGTCTCACAAATTCAAAAAAACTGGAATTATTCCCTGTATTTTTTCTGATCACAATGGATTAAAATTAGAAATCAATAATAAACAAAA
>NW_007734774.1:0-626 GCF_000696425.1 Galeopterus variegatus
CATCCTTTCACTCTTAATCTATGTGAGTCTTATTGGTGAGGAGGGTCTCTTGTAGGCAGCGTATAGTTGGGTCCATCTTTCTTATCCAGTCAGCCAATCTGTGTCTTTTGATTGGGGAATTTAAACCCTTTACATTTGGAGTTGTTATTGAGAGGTGTTGCTTTATTCCTAGCATTTAATTATTTTTTTGTTTTTCTTAGGTGTTGTTTGTTCCTTGCTTTCTGTTTTGCTGTTTGTTTTCTGTGTTTGTTGGTTCCTGAGGTTGCCTCTAGTGATTATGATCGTTTGTTTTCTTTTCATGATTGTCATTTTTATTATAGTAGTGGGTTTTCATTTTACTTGGATTGTTATGGCCGTGGTAGTTATCTTCCAGTATCAAATCCCAGTACTCCCTTGAGAATTACTTGTAAGGGTGGTCGTGTGGTGATGAACTCCCGCAGTTTTTGTTTGTCTGAGAAATATACTATTTGCCCTTCATTTCGGAAGGACAGCCTTGCAGGGTAGAGTATTCTTGGCTGGCAATCTTTGTCTTTTAGAATTTTGAATATATCATCCCATTCCTTTCAAGCTTTTAGGGTTTGTGCTGAGAAGTCTGATGTTAACCTGATTGGAGCTCCCTTATACGT
>NW_007734774.1:2086-2506 GCF_000696425.1 Galeopterus variegatus
AGATGGAATCTGCCTCCTGGAAACAGGGAGTTTACCTGGGGCCGACGCCCAGGGTGCGGTGGAGAGACGATCTGGGTGGGCCCCTCTTTCCTGCCCTCCTGACGCTGGCCGTGGCCTCCCCACGTTACCAGCCCCGTCAGAGATCCGCGGGGAGAGTGGGACTGTATGCCGGTCCACAGGCCCCGGGGTGCCCCGCATCGAGGTAAGCAAATGGCACGTCTCAGTGCGGAGCCACATCAAGCAGAGATGGATGGCCTGTCTGCACTAAGCCGGCCGTCTCTGCCCCCACCTGAGAAAATGGAGGCAGCTCTGTTGTGGGCGCCTAGCCTGGTGTGGGAGGGGGGAGCCAGGCGGGAGGGGGGCAGTCGGGCGTGGCCCCGCAAGAGGGGCGGGGCTGGGGGTGAGTCACAGAGCTCGCAG
>NW_007734774.1:2523-5964 GCF_000696425.1 Galeopterus variegatus
CACTCCGTTTCTGTGTCGTCTCAGCTGATTTACTTGGCCTTTGTTGTCTCGGGCTGCTCGCTCGTACCTGCAGCAGGGCTTGGGCACTCTCAGGAGTCTTCTTTTGTATCGGCCCTAAAACCTCGAACCTGTTGTTGCTTGTTTGTTGATGTAGGTTCGTTGTTGAAAGTTTTATTCGTTTTTTGTTGCTCTTGGAAATGCAAATAGTACTCTGGTATCACAGTGCACACTTCTCAGGATCGCGCTGTCTCCTGGCACGGCTGCTCCAGACCCGTTGCCATCTTAGAATCCTTGGTCTATGATTCTTAAAATAACAACTGCTTCGTCATAGGACATAGTCAATTTTTCTAGCATTTCTCGGTCAATTGATAGAATCTGCTGTTCAAGAATGGTCTGGTAGGACAATACACTGTTTTCTTTGTCTTTTTCGTAGTCCTGGAGATGCTGTTTAAGGGCTTCTGGGAGTCGAGATTTTACATATTCAGCTGCAGTCTGCAGATAAAACAGTCAGAGAACCCCATCAGAACTTCTCATTTTAGGCTTTTCATTTACCCTCAGGTGCCATAGAGAGAACTCAAAGCACTGTGGAACCAACCCTTCAGACAAGCATGCCTCTGTCATTGTCATTTTAAAAATTCCACCATACCCAGTAAGTTGGATCTTCAAACAGAATCACAGACCCCTCAGAGTTTTCTACTAGGCTTAAAGGTATGCTAGATTTGATTTGATATTCACAGAGTTAGTACTCAGATTTATTCCAGTGAACTCTGAAGACCCTATGATAGTACTTTTGTGGGATATAAATTGGACTTGTCCTGGTCTAGAATGTAGAAGATAGTCACTCATCTGAGTAGTGAGCTCACTCATACTATGGCATACACATCCATGTTTTGCTTTGCCATTCTCCATGTGTTAGTGCTTCACACAAGAACTCCTGGGAAATAAATAGAAAAGAGAGCCCTCTACTAAGGCTGAGTCTGTCTTGTCTCTCTCTCTCTCGAGAAAACATTTTTTAAAACAACAACAAAACTCCCTCTATCGAATTTGGTAAGTGAAAGGCAAACACCTTGCCTTTTCTTTCCAATTTTGTTGCTTGGGCTGGTAAACTGTTTGGAATGAAACATATTCATATCAAAAAAGAATTCTTCTTGCACCTTCCTAATTTATATCCCGTTTCCCCTTTAAAATATAACATTTATTACCATTTTCTAATTACAAAAATAATTACTTAATCTTGCTCAATGCCAAAATCCCAAAGAAAAAAACAAAACAAAAATATATAATTTCACCACCCAGAAATAACCTTGCTGTATGTTTTCTAAAGATGCAGTGATACCTGATTCTGTAGGCTTATGATTACATAGTGACAGCTTAGTGAGAAAAAGTAATTGTAACTTAAAACAGGAATGTTAAAGGTAATCTCTAGAAACTAGAAATTCACTCCTTCTGCATTTACATGTCTTAAGAATGCTGATATATCAAACTGCCCTTAGAATTCTGAGAGAATCCATATTTTAAAAATTTATAAATACTGTCTTCTCTTCAAAAGTTGTCATAACTTATATATATAATTTTTTTCTCTAAAGACTTTTTTTTAACCTTTAGGTATCTATTATTCCTTCATTCATTGCATAGTTGTTGAGCATTTATTAAGGGGATGCAGCATCTAACAAGACAAATAAGGTAGATCTATTTTTAGTTCTCTGATGAACCTCCACACTGTTTTCTACAATGGCTGTACCAATTTACACTCCCACCAGCAATGTAGGAGGGTTCCCTTTTCTTCACATCCTTGCCAGCATTTATTTTCTGTCTTGTTGATAAAAGCCATTCTAATTGGGGTGAGATCATATCTCACTGTGGTTTTAATTTGCATTTCCCTTATCATTAGTGATTTTGAGCATTTTTTCATGTGCTTTTTGGCCATTTGTATGTCTTCTTCTGAGAAATGTCTATTCAGGTCCTTTGTCCATTTTCAAATTGGGTTATTTATTTTTTTGCTGTGGATTTGAGTTCTTTATATATTGAGGATATTAGCCCCTTGTCTGATGTGTGGTTTGCAAATACTTTTTCCCATTCTGTAGGTTGTCTCTTCACTTTGTTGATAGTGTCCTTGTCTGTGCAGGAGCTTTTTAGTTTGATGTAGTCCCATTTGTGTATTTTTTCTTTTGTTGCCTGTCCCTTTGTAGCCTCACTCAAAAAGTTGCTACTCACTGTCATTTAATGTCATGTTTGTCCTACATATTCCTCTAGTAGTTTCATAGTGTTGGGTCTTAAATTTAGGCTTTAATTCATTTTGAGTTGATTTTTGTGTAAGTTAGGAGACAGGGGTCTAATTTCAATCTTCTGTGTATGGGTATCCCATTTTTCCAGCACCATTTATTGAAGAGGCTGTCCTTTCTCCAGTGTGTATTCTTGGCATCTTTGTTGAAAATAAGTTGGCTGTAAGTGTGTGGGTTTGTTTCTGAGCTCTCTATTCTGTTCCATTGGTCTATTTGTCTATTTTTATGCCAGTACCATACTGTTTTGGTTACTATAGCTTTATAGTATATTTTTAAGTAAGGAAGTGTGATGCCTCCAACTTTGTTCTTTTTGTTCAAGATTGCCTTAGCTCTGTGGCATCTTTTGTTTTTCCATACAAATTTTAAGATGACTTTTCTATTTCTGTGAAGACTGTAATTGGTATTTTGATAGGGATTGCTTTGAATCTGTAGATTGCTTTGGGTAATATGGAAATTTTGATGATGTTCATTCTTCCAACCCATAAACATAGGATATCTTTCCATTTACTTGTGTCCTCTTCAATTTTTTTCACCAATGTTTTATAGTTTTCACTGTAGATGTCTTTCACCTCCTTGGTTAAATTTACTCCCAAGTATTTAATTTTTGGGGGAGCTATTGTGAATGGGATTACTTTCTTGACTTCTTCTTCAGCTATTTTGTTATTGGCATATAGGAATGATATTGATTTCTAGCTATCTCACTACTGGGTATATAAACAAAGTAAATGAAATAAATACATGTAAGACACCTACACTCCCATTCACAATGATATTCATAATAGCCAAAAGGTGGAATCAACCTAAATGTTCACCATGAATGAATGGATAAAAACAACCGTGGTATATATACACAGTAGAATACCATTCAGCTATAAGAATAAATGATATCCTATGTGGTAGGTTAGAAATTTTGATTCTCATTTGATTTTAGAATAGGGCTTTTAGGTAAATACACATAGGGCAAAAGCCCTTGGATAAGAGACCAAAGTCTACAGATAGAGGGCAAAAGCACATTTAATCAATTCTAATTAAATAATGTTTAGAATAGGGTTTTTTAGAATAGGGTTTTTTTTTTTTGTCTTTTGTCTCTTTTTCCGTGTCCGGCAACGGATCGCAACCCTCAGTGTTGCCCCCGTACCGGACCGGGGACCGGCAACGG
>NW_007734774.1:6235-8463 GCF_000696425.1 Galeopterus variegatus
CCTCGGGCGGGAGTGCCGCTGCGCTTCCCAAGCGGCGCACTATCCAGTGCGCCACCGGGCCGGCCCTAGAATAGGGTTTTTTAGGTAAATACTTATTGGGGCAAAAGCCCTCAGAGTAGGAGGCAATGGCCTATAGCCACAGGGCAAAAGCCTATATAATCAACTCTAATCACTGCTTAGGTGTGGGATTGTATACTTTAAAGATTGTAGAACTAACAGGTTGTTGTCATACCAATACCGTTAAGAGATTTTAAGAATTGTTGAAGGAAAAGATGTGAAAAAATATATTTGCTAGGGGCAAGCTGTCTGTTGGGAGAAACTGTAGAGATAATTGTACTGAGATTTTTCATAAGAATGTAACTTTTGCTTAAGGAGAGGTTATACTTTAGAGAATGAGCCAGTTTGACTAATTTAGCTTTTCACTAATTGTACTTTGGAATGTCACATTGTTAATTTTACTGATGTCACTAGTTTCCATTGCTTAAACTAGATTTTAGATAAGTCTTAGAAAACTGCCCATGTCCTTGTGTCCTTTGAAATGATTTAATCAACTGAATTTTCTTGTGAAACTTCCTTGTCTTTACAATAAAAACCAGAAGCTAACTTTGAATGGGGGCTGTCCCCATTTTCTGTGGGATGCAGACCTTCTGCGCTTCTCAACACATTGATGTTGCTTTAACTAAACCTTTGGCATGTCCATTACACAGAGAGAAGTGTAACAATCCTGTCATTTCTAGCCACATGGGCTGTATTTATCTGTTTCCATTGCTTATAACAGAATACCTGAAACTGGGTAATTTATAAACAACAGAGGTATATTTAGCTTAGGATTCTGGGATAACTGCACCTGGCGCAGGCCACAGGCTGCTTCTACTCATGGTGAAAAATGACAGGGTAGCCTGCATGTAGAAGCAGATCACATGGTGAGAGAAAGCAAGAGAGAGAGTGGGGAGGTGCCAGGTTGCTTTAAACGACTAGCTCTTGCAGGAACAAATAGGGTGAGAACTCACTACCCACTCCCCCAGGGGACCAATCTATTCATGAGGCATCTGCCCCCATGACTTAAACAGCTCCCAACACTGCCACATTGGGGATCAGATTTCCAAATAAGCTTTGGGGGGATGACACTTCCAAACTCTATCATGGATGGAACTGGAAACCACCATGTTAAGTGAAGTAAGTAATTCAATGGAGCAAGATGGCGACGGGTCTGGAGTGAGCATGCCAGAGGACAGAGAGAGGCTGTGAAGTGTGCGCTGTGCTGCCAGAGTACTATTTGCATTTCCAAGAGCAACAAAAAACAAATAAATCACTGATCAACTAATCTACAATGAAAAAAAGCAACTACAGTCTCGAGGTTTTAGGGCCGATGCAAAAGAAGATTACTGAGAGCGCCACAACCACGCCGGGAGACCGAGCAGCCCAAGGCAACAAAGGCCAGGAAAGATGGCAGCAGCGACGCAGAAGACGGAGAGGAAGGTGTGGGACCGGCCCAGCTCTGGGAGCTTTGTGAGTGACCCCCAGCCCAGCCCCGCTTGGGGGGCAAAGGCCCGCCCGGCCCCCGCTTACCACACCAGGCTAGGCGCCGGCATCAGCGCTGCCTCCATTTTCTCCGGGGGGCGGAGCCGGCCGGCTCAGATCAGGCAAGCCAGCCATCTTCACTTGGCGTGGCTCCTCACCGAGCCGTGCCACTTGTGTGCCTCAGCGCGGGGCCCCCTGGGATCCCACTCCTCCCGCGGATCTCTGGTGGGGCTGGTGGCGTGGGGTGGCCCCGCCCAGCGTTGGGAGGGCAGGGAAGAGGATCCAGGCCAGACTGTCACTCCACCACACCTGGGGCCTCGGCCCCAGGTAAAATCCCTGCTTCTGGGAGGCAGATACCATCTCTGTGGCCTTCAGTTCGGAAAAATCCCAGACTGATTTCTGGTTGGGAGAGGGGTGACCGGGGTGCCCCCGAGCCCGCTTGATCCTGCCGGAGAGCTGGCCTGAGGTTGCTGAGCCGGCTCACGCCGGGGGGATTCAAAGAGGAACTATGTGCTGTGGGATCCTCCCATGGGGGGCTGACACCCTGGTGTGGGAGATAACTCAACCACACAGGGGGCCGCAATACCAGGGGGAAGGTGGGAGGCCCAGAGAGGACCTTGACCAGGGCTGCAGGAACACCCACAGTGTCCGTGGCGGAGGCCTGAGACCCCTTCGGGCCGGGCAGGGCTGAGAGAGGAGGATTGCAG
>NW_007734774.1:8473-9355 GCF_000696425.1 Galeopterus variegatus
CTAGGCACCTTCAGCAGCACTGCCTCCATTTGCTCTGGGGGGGCGGAGCCGGCCAGCTCAGATCGGGCAAGCCAGCCATCTTCGCTTGGCGCGGCTCCTCACTGAGCCATGCCACTTGTGTGCCTCAGTACAGGGCCCCCCGGGGCCTGTGGACCGGCCACCAATCCCACTCCACCCGTGAATCTCTGGTGGGGCTGGTGGTGTGGGAAGCCCCCAGCCAGCGTCGGGAGGGCAGGGAAGAGTATCCTGGCCAGACTGTCACTCCACCACACCTGGGGCCTCGGCCCCAGGTAAAATCCCTGCTTCTGGGAGGCAGATACCATCTCTGTGGCCTTCAGTTCGGAAAAATCCCAGACTGATTTCTGGTTGGGAGAGGGGTGACCGGGGTGCCCCCGAGCCCGCTTGATCCTGCCGGAGAGCTGGCCTGAGGGTGCTGAGCCGGCTCACGCCGGGGGGTTTCAAAGAGGAACTCTGTGCTGTGGGATCCTCCCCTGGGGGGCTCACACCCTGGTGTGGGAGATAACTCAACCACACAGGGGGCCGCAATACCGGGGGGAAGGTGGGAGGCCCAGAGAGGACCTTGACCAGGGCTGCAGGAACACCCACAGTGTCCGTGGCGGAGGCCTGAGACCCCTTCGGGGCCGGGCGGGGCTGAGAGAGGAGGATTGCAGAAAACACGCCCCAGACCTGTACTGAGCATACAGAGAGGGGAGAGGTCCGGCAAAGGAGAAGGAGTCTCGGAAAAAAAGACACACCCTCTGGGAGGCCCCATCGTGTGCACACAGAGAGGGGGAACGCCCGGATAGCGAGGCAGAGACTTACAGATCTCACACACCTTGTTGAGCCGGCAGGACAGGATCCAGTTGCCAGGGCCAGAACTCA
>NW_007734774.1:9365-21955 GCF_000696425.1 Galeopterus variegatus
GGGGGGAGGGGAGAGAGGGTGGAGGGAGGGAGGTGTCGGTGATGAGCCATAATAATCATATACATTGTATATTGACAAAATAAATATTTAATGAAAAAAAAAGTAATTCAAGAATAGAAATACAAATACCACATGATCTCACTCATATGTGAAATTTTAAAAAAAAGTGGTTTCATAGAATTAGAGAGTAGAATAATGGTTACCAGAGGCTGGGAGGGAAGAGGGGTGTGGGGGAGGAGAAACAGGGTACTAATGGGTGCAAAACTATGCTATCTACTCTAAGTGAATCACTGTGAAGTATTGAAACAACACACTGTGCCCCACAAAAATGTACAAGTAAATCATGTTTAAAAAAAGAAAAAGAAAAAAGACCAATAAGTTCCCTGCCTCCAGCGAGCTTATTTTAAGAAACAAAAATAAGCAAATGAACAAGACATTTTCAGATTCTTTGAGTTGGGTAGTCAAGGAAAGGCGGTCTGAGGAGGTGACATCAGAGTTGGCACCTAAAAGACTAAGAGGATCCTAGCTTCATGGAAATGAGAGGTTCTGTTTCCTTCCAACTTCGACAACAGAATGTTTTACCACGTTGGTTTGGTTTGGTTGGTCTGATTTTGAATAGCAAAGTTTTCTTGTAAGTTAATCTTTGCCTAGAGGAAATGCTAATTGTTTTCTTCAGTTCAAAAAATTCTTATAATAATTTTGCTAGAATATGTCTTGGAGTTGATCATTCTGGGTCTGTTTGCCCAGGTACACAGTGAACCCTTTTTATGGTATATTAAGGTCTTTTAATTTGGGGAAGTTTGGGGAGACTTATTTTTTAAAAAAATATTCACTCTTTTTCCTTTTCTTTTCCATTTTAGGGATTCCAATTATACACGTGGTAGACTTTTTTTGTTTTTGTTTTTTTTTGTTTTGCATGTGTTCTATTTCCACCACTTTTCCTCTGTCCATTGTGACTGCTTTCTTGATCTCATTTTTATTCTCTTGCCTGTTTCCTTTCCTTTCTTCAATGCCCCTTATATTTACATTTGAATCTGCTCTCTCTTGGGCACTCTATAATTTAGTCTCTCTGATATAATTTTGTCTTCTATTCCATTTCTTTTTGGAGTTCAATAAAAATTCCTTTAATTCCCTTTTTGGCCTATTTGTATTCTTGGGTTTAAAATTTGCTTATTCAAAGAATTTTTCCAAATCTCAAAATGCTTGTTTAAGAATATTTAATTCAGTTTTCAGTGTTGTGCTACAGTTTTCTTCTGTTTCAAGCTGTTCCTTTTTAGAAGAGAATTTTTATAAGTTAAAATATTTTGTTTTAAATCTGACTAGCTTCTTATTAGCTTTGTATAGATGAAAACTGCTTGTGTATATTGTGTACATACAGTTCATTGTCAGGTTTGGTGCTTTAGAGAAGTTTACAAAATTCCTAGTTTAGAAGTGCATCATCTCTCAGTATGGGAAATGCGGTTTACATAATGGTTGGTTTTCTGGCGAAGGGTTGGAGGTAGGTTGGCAAGGGTTGTGTGCCACTTCGGTTTTGATTTCTTTTTGTCTTTCAGTATTCTGAATTTGTTGTTCTTGTTTCTTTTTCCTGTCACTATCCAGTCTTCAAAGGGTATGTCTTTTTTCATTTCCACTCTTTTCTCCCAGAAGCTTTACCTTTCTGAGACAGCCACCTCATATCCCATGAATTTTTAAGTTCCTTCCCTGTAGACACTGCTCTGATACATGTGGTCTCCCAGTGTTTTTGCAATGAGGTTGAGCTTTGTCTTTCTTATGATGGTTTTAGTACAATATTAGGTTTTTTGTTGTCTACTTCTTTCTTCTGCAGTTTTTCTGGATCACCGTAGCTTTCTGAAAATCCTTGTTGGGAAAGCTTGGAAGATAGCTTCACTGGAAATTGGTATTTAATTCATTTTCTTACTTACAGGTAATTTTTTAATGTTTTTTTTACTTGTTATGAATATTCATGGGGTACAAAGCAAATTGTCACCACTCATGCCTAAGATGTGATGACCAGATCCATACTGGCAGCATGTCCATTACCACAAATTGTGATTATACGCCATGTCCTCCATCCAATTATCCTTGACCTCCCTCCCCATTCCCCTTTCCCCATTCCACTTTGTATCCCTTTGTATGTTCTCTCCCTGTGCAAGTACAATGCACTGCTGTGGTCTTTCTTTCCTTTCTTTATCTTTTAGCTCCCACTCATAAGAGAGTACATACAGTATTTATCCCTCTGTGCTTTGCTAATTTCACTCAACTTAAGTTTCTCCAAGCTCATCCATGTTGTTGCAAATGGGAGAATTTCATTCTTTTTTATGGCTGAATAGTATTCCATAGTGTATATATACCACATTTTCCTTATCCAATCATCCATTGATGGACATTTATGTTGGTTCCATATCTTGGCTATAGTGAACAGAGCTGCAATGAACATGGGAGTGCAGGTATCCCTTTGACATGATGATTTCCATTCCTTTGGGTATATACCCAGAAGTGAGATTGCTGGATAATATGGAATATCTATCTGTAGTTGTTTGAGAAACCTGCATACTATTTTCCATAGTGGTTGTACTAATTTACAGTCCCACCGACAGTGTCAGAGCATTCCCTTCTCTCCACACCCTCGTCAGCATTTGTTATTCTCCGTCTTTTTTATTATACCAGTCAAACTGGGGTGAGATGATATCTCAATGTGGTTTTAATTTGCATTTCCCTGATGACTAGTGATGTTGAGCATTTTTTTCATGTACCTGGTGGCTATTAGTATGTCTTCCTTTGAAAAATGTCTGTTCAGTTCCTTTGCCCATTTTTTAACTGGGTTATTTGTTTTTTTACTGTATAATTGCTTGAGTTCCTTGTATATTATGGATATTAATCCCTTGTTGGATGCATAGTTAGCAAAAATTTTCTCCCACTCTGTAGGTGGTTTTTTTCACTCTGTTGATTGTTTCCTTTGCCATGCATGCAGAAGCTTTTTAGTTTGATATAGTCGCATTTGTTTATTTTTTGTTGTTGTTGCTTGTGCTTTGGGGCTCATGTTCATAAAGTCTGTGCACAGACCTACTCCCTGAAGTGTTTCACCTATATTTTCCCCTAGTAATTTTACAGTTTCTAGTCTTATACTTAAGTCTTTACTTCATTTTGAGTTGATTTTAGTATATGGTGAGAGATGCATGACTAGTTTCATTCTTCTGCATATGGATATCCAAGTTTCCCACTACCATTTATTGAGGAGGCAGTCTTTTCCCCAAAGTACATTTTTGTTCCCTTTGTCAAGTATCAGATAGCTGTAAGACTGAGGGGTAATTTCTGGGTTCTCTATTCTTCTCCACTGATCTAAGTGTCTATTTTTATGCCAGTACCATGATGTTTTGGTTACTATAGCTTTGTAATATAATTTGAAGTCAGGTGGTGTTATGCTTCCAGCTTTATGTTTTTTGCTCAGGATTGCTTTGGCTATTCAGGATCTTTTATTGTTCAATATGAATGTTGAGATTGTTTTTTCCATTTCTGTGAAGAAAGTTATTGGTATTTTGATGGTGATTGCATTGAATCTGTAGATCACTTTGGGTAGTATAGACATCTGCACAATGTTAATTCTTTCAATCCAAGAGCATGGAATCTTACTTACAGGTAATTTAATGTTTGAAGTATTTTCTGTCTTCCAGTTATGATGACAGCATGTTTCCCCCCCCCCCATTTTCTTCTCGATCTGTATAATTTTCTGCAAACACTTTCTAGTTTAGGTGGTTACCATTATCTCACTGTATTGCCATCTTTTGAAGCAGAAACTTCACCTCACATCAGAAATACTATTATTCTCATAGAAAATGTCCTTCCAGTATTCTAAAGTCCTTAAAACTTTTTCTTAAAATGGTAGAATTTCCCTTTTCCCCCTCCCAATTTCTATTTTCTCCCTCCTCCCATCCTCTGACGTGGTAGGAAGACAAAAGAGTAGAAAATAAGGATCCAAAACCAATACAAAAGCTGTTACGGTTTCCCAGAAATGCATTAATTTGTCAAAAATGAATAATAGTAGTGTTTTTTCCTATAATGGAATTAGCATTCTTTAGCAGCCTTTTAATAATACTGATTTTTTATATTCTTTGAAAGAGCTTTTACATCAATTGAATTATTTACTTATGATTTAGGTATTAGTTCTTATAGGCTTTCTGGCTATCACTTAATGCAAAGATAAAGAATGTAATTTGGGCAATATTGCTCTATTCCTAGAGGTGCATTTGCAACCCCTGTAAACATTGGCTGGAAATGATTTATCCTGCCTTATTTACCACTGTGTCCTTAACATGTTTTTAAAATGAGAAACCTAATTGCTTCAACTCCATGATGCTTCTGGGAAAGTGACTTCATATTACCAGTTGTCTCTGAAAATGTGAAAATAATAGAAGGTATTGACATCCTAGTCTTTTAAAATTATACTCCATTGTCGTTAAAAGCAGATTATTTTGGTAATATTATTCTGATAATTTTGCTTATTGGAATATCATTTGATAGACTAATTGTCTTCCAAAATGATCAGTGTGGTGAGTTTACATTCTTGTAGAGAGTAGAATTATATCTACTAGAACCTGGGGAGGGGAAGGGGACAGGGATTATGGAGAGCTTGGCTAATGGACACAAAATTACAGCTATACAGAAAAAGTAAGTTTTACTGGTGCATAGTTGTGCTAGATATCTATAACTAACAATAATTTATTATATGTTCTCTAATGGCTAGATAAGAGGAGCTCAAATGTTCTCATCACAAAGAAACAATAAATTTTTGTGATGATGAATTTGCTAACTACCATGATTTGATCATTGCATACTATATACATGTATTAAAATATAATTCTGTACCCCATAAATATGTATGATCAATACATTTCAATTAAAAAATAAATTCACAAGTCAGAAAATATTATATTCTTTTAAAGAATTATTTTATTTTATTTTTTATTTTATCACTGCACAATGTAAACATTTTTTGTGGCCCTTTACCAGTTTCTTTCTAACCCCCTCCCCCTGCCCCTTCCCCACATCTGGTTGTCTCAGTTCTGTTCTCTCCTTCTGAAAGCTCAAGGCATTATTGTGATTGTTTTATCTTCCTTCGTTTCTTATTTTTTTTTTTTTCAGCTATCACTTATGAGTGGGATTTCTCTTTCTGTATCTGGCTTATTTCACTTAAAAATTTTCTCTAAGTTCATCCATGTTGCTATGAATGGCAAAATTTCATTGCTTTTTTATGGCAGAGTAGTATTCCATTGTGTGTATGCATATGTATATATATATGTGTGTGTGTGTGTATATATGTATATATATATGTATATATATATGTATACACACACATTTTCCTTATCCAGTCATCTGTCAATGAATAAAAGACACCTAATAGCCAAAGCAATCCTGAGCAAAAAAAGTAAAGCCAGGGGCGTTACACTCCCTGACTTCAATTGATACTACAAAGCTATATTAACCAAAGCAGTATGGTACTGTCATAAAAACACTCACACCAATGGAGCAAAATAAAAAACTTAGAAATCAACCTACATACTTACAAACAACTGATATTTGACAAGGGAACAGTAGAATAGATTGGGGAAGGGACTGCCTCTTCTATAAGTGGTGCTGGGAAACCTAGACATCCATATGTAGAAGAATGAAACTAGACCTGTACCTCTCACCACATACCAAAATCAGCTCAAAATGGTTTAAAGACTTGTATATAAGACCTGAAACTATCAAACTAATAAAAGAAAACATAAGGGAAGTACTTCAGGAAGTAGGGCTGGGCAAAGGCTTTATGAACAAGGCCCCAAAAGCACAGGTAACAACAACAAAAAAATAAACAATTGGGATGATATCAAATTGAAAAGCATCTGCATACCAAAAACAATGTTTAACCCAGCAAAAAGACAACCTACAGAAGTGGAGAAAATATTTGCAAACTATGCATCTGACAAGAGATTAATATCCAGAATATACAGGGAACTCAAAGATTATAATCTTGATGCGGATACAACTTGCAACTATTTTTTAACCATCATAACCATTCTTAAGTGTATAGCCCAGTAGTGTTAAAAATATTCACACTGTTGTGAGAGAGATCACCAGAACTTTTTCATCTTTCAAATATGAGACTCTATACACCTAAACAACATTTTCCCTTTTCTCTCTCTTCCCACCCCCTGGTAATGATGATTCTACTACCTGTATCTATGAATTTGACTACTGCATATACCTCATATAAGTGGAATAATACAATATTTGTCTTTTTGTGACTGGCTTGTTTCTTATAGCATAATGTATGAAATTGTAACATTAAGAAAGACTTTTACATTGTCTACTTTTATAAACTATAGGGCAGAGAAGATGACTGTGCTAAGTTGTTTAATAATGAGAAGGTAAGCCCATAAATTGTACACTAGAAGTTTTATTCTGGTTAAAATTGGGAATGTCCAAAAGTTATTCACAATTTACAGATGCTTGTGTCTGTTTCATAAACTAGAGATACACCATCATAATGAATACTAAAGGCCAATGAATGAATGGAAGAGCTACATTCTAAACTAATATGGGAGGAGAAGTAATGAAGTAATGGAGTGGTATAAAATTATATGAATCATTTTTAAATTAAAATATCTTATTTTAAAATAATAGTATACATATAACTATAGGATGAGAGATTATTTCTTTCTGGGAATTCTGGCATTTTGCAGATATTTTTGATCAGATTCTTCTGATTTCTTGTTTATGCATTAGTAATGAATTTTAAGGGCCCACTACAGTTATAAGAAAGCTACTTCTATATACAGCCCTATGAAATTAATGTGAATTCATTAATCTCATGCCTGAATGTGGTTAAGGAATACTAATGTCAGTATGATGTTGAGTGATTTCAATGTAATATATATGCTTGTTCTAGAAATCAGATTCAACTTTGAAATAGTTACATAACTTGGAGAAATGAAAATGGGAAATCTAATATATATCTAAAAAAATGGATTTAGTGGTTTAACAAATCCCTGTCATGCAGAAGTTCAGCGCCTAGAATCTTCAAAAAATATTTGCTTAGTACGTTCTTCTTCAAAAACCCCTCTTTCCTTTTACACTTGAAAAGGAGGAGGAGGAGAATGAGACTGAGAAAGAAAAGGAGAATACTTTTCTCCTTGGACAATTAGAAAGGGAAATACGTAATTTCTGAAATAAAGAGAAATAGTCAACTGGAACATAGGTCAGAAAAAAATATCCAAATTGAGACATGAAGAGGCAAAAGAATAGAAAATGTACAGAACAGTGTAAGAGAGATTTAGTGGAAAACTCTTACTTATGTGTCACTGGAGTCCCAGAAGGAGAGAGAATACAGAACAGAGGAGAAGAAGAGATATTGATTTAACTTGAAGATATTGAGATATAAATTGAAGAGATATTGGCTAGGAATTAAATCGATGGAAGACATCAATCCATGTATTCAAGAAGTACTACAAATCCTGATAAGAATAAATATAAGGAAAACTACCCTGAGGTGCATCACAGAGCTTGCAAAAACCAAAAACAATGAAAAAGTGTTGAAAGCATCAGAAAAAAATAGATATATGGTCTTCAAAAAGAGCAATGATAGTATTGAGAACTGATTTTTCAACAAAGCAGTGGAAACATGAACATAATTGAATGGTAACTTCCAAGTACAGAAAAAAAGTAACTGCAAATCCAAGATCCTATATCGTGAAAATATCCTTCAAAAATTTAGGTAATGGCTCATTCACTGTGGAAAACAGTATAAAGATTCCTTAAAAATATTAAAAATAGATTTACCATTTGATCCAACAATCTCTTTTCTGAGTATATATCCAAAGGAATTGATGTCAGGGTCTCAAAGAGATATCTGCACTCATGTTCATGGCAGCATTATTTACAATAGCCAAGATGTGGCAACAACCTAAGTATTCACTGATGGATGAATGAGTAGATAAAGAAGATGTGGTCTATACATACAATGGAATATTACTCATCCTTTAAAAAGAAGACAATCTTTCCATTTTTGGAAACATGGATAGACCTGGAGAACATTATGCTAGGTGAAACAGGTCAGACACAGAAGGACAAATATTGCATGATGCCTCTTGTTGTCTGTGCTTTTGGGGGTCTTGTTCATAAATTCTTTGCCCAGTACTACATCCTGAAGTGATTCCCCCATGTTTTCTTCTAGGGGTTTTATAATTTCAGGTCTTATATGGTGTCCTATCCCCAAAGTATGTTCTTGATGCCTTTCTCAAAGATCAGTTGGCTGTAAGTACTTGGGTTGATTTCCGGGTTCTCTATTCTGCTCCATTGGTACACAAGTCTGTTTTTATACCAGGACCACGCTGTTTTGTTTACTATAGCTTTGTAGTATAGCTTGAAGTCAGGTAGTGTAATGCTTCTGGCTTTATTTTTTTTTCTCAGGATTGCTTTTCTATTTGGGGTCTTTTGCTGTTCCATATGAATGTTAGGATTGTTTTTTTCTATTTTCATGAAGAATGTCATTGGTGTTTTGATGGGGATTGCATTGAATCTGTAGATCACTTTGTGTAATATGGACATTTTCACAACATTAATTTTTCCAATTCATGAGCGTGGAATGTCTTTCCATCTTTTGGTGTCCTCTTTAATTTCTTTCATCGGTATTTTGTAGTTCTCATTGTAGAGATGTTCCGCCTCCTGGGTTAAATTTATTTCTAGGTATTTTATTCTTTTGGTGACTATAGTAAATAGACTTGTTTTCTTTGGTGTGGTCCACACCATGGCAGGATCCTAAAGGAGTCAGCTTGGGCTGCCCTCTCTGAGTTGGCAAGGCCACTGGAGGGAGAGCTGCTGGCAAGGCCGCAGCTATGAGCACTTGCTACAACCATAAGGGTTCCTGCCTTGGCTTCGTGACTTTTGCCTTCTCTTTCGATATTTTGGTTAGCGTGGCAGTTCTCTGAATTCCCAAAAGATTATAAAAATAACACAAATGACTTTGCAGTCATTGAACTAAACATTCCCACAGAGGATCCGAGTAAATTGGATGGTTTAAAATTATCCCCTTATGATAAATTGACCGCACCAACATATGTTCCAAAAGCACCGCTCATGACTAAATATGAGCTGCAGCCTAATGTAAGTTGGCAAACATCATTTACTAACTAAACATTCCCACAGAGGATCTGAGTAAATTGGACAATTTAATATTATCCCCTTATGATAAATTTACCACACCAACATATGTTCCAAAAGCACCGCTCATAACTAAATATGAGCTGCAGCCTAATGTAAGTTGGCAAACATCATTTACTGGAGGTTATATTAATGGTAAGAGAATAGTTGGCATTAATGAGAAATTATATGTGGGACCAATTAAGTATATGGGAATGAAACTGTAGAACCCCCTTTACTTGGTGGTGTCTGGTGTCCAGTTTTAAATAAATCATTAAGAATCAGGTGTTGGGATAAAAATATATACTGTAAAATTAAATATATGCTGTAAAATTGTTAAACCTGGAAAATTAGATCTTTGAAGAATAAGAGATTGTAACTGGTTTTGTGAGGGATGGTGCTGTGCACAATGACACTTTGACATCAAGATTACACAGCCACAGTGAATGCGTAACTTCAAAATGTGCATGATAATGCTGCTCAAATATCCACTGTTCTTTTTCCATATAAACGGTAGATTCATTCCATTAGAACATAAGATCATTAGACCCCCATTAGAATTTAAATGTTAGCATTTTTCCTTTTAGCAAATTTGTACTTACATTTAGCAATAGATATAGGTCATATGATAGTACTGTCTATCACTTTGTAACCACCACCCTGTTAATAGCGTAGATATTAACCACAGCTTGCCAACAGGAGAAGGGCACAGGTTAACTTCAGGACAATGAGAAGATGGTCCCAATCTGATAACCTGATACCAAAAGGAAGAAGCACGAGCTAATTACCTGAGACATGCTAACGAAGGAAAAAAACTGGCTTCCCCTGTCCCTTTTGAATTATTAATTCAAACTTGCTGATGTAATAAAAATGGTACCCCAAAACCCCCTGCAGAGAAAAATCTAAATAAAAGGCATTGTCTCATGCTCTACTGTACTCCAGCTGTAGCATGTTGACAGCCTGCAGAGAGAGAACGTGTATATTGATGCATTGAGGTCTCTGTCTGTGTTTGTTATTTTTGCCGACCCTCCCTCTCCCTTTTTGGGTACCCACAACTTGACTGGAGCTGGTCTCTGGCAAAAAAGCAAGCTTAGGGCCATTTCCATGGCTCACTCGGGAGAGTGCAGCGCTGGTAGCGCCGAGGCCGCAGGTTCGGATCCTATATAGGGATGGCTGGTGCACTCACTGGCTGAGTGTGGTGCGGATGACACCATGCCGAGGGTTGCGATCCCCTTACTGGTCAAAAAAAAAAAAATGCAAGCTTAGAGAAAAGATGAAAGTAGGAGAAAATGTTGAGAAGGACATGATGCAGAACATATTTCCCCTTCTCCTTTTTACAGATATTTCACAGTTGTGCCATATGGGGGGAAATTATGAAGTTATAGTGCTTATAATCTGGGCAGGATAGCAGACAGAGCAATTTACCAAACTTACTTTCAGTACCTAGCCTCTGAAGCCATGATTAAAAACAGAAAGCAGTTAAAGAGCTATGAGTAGAGGTTAAGCACTCTTCATTTACCTTCAGCTATATATATTAAAGAAAACACAATTTTGTAAGTTTCTTGATTTCTTTTTCTGCTGGTTCGTTGTTGGTGTATAAGAATACTACTAATTTTTTAATATTTATTTTGTATCCTGCAATTTTACTGAAATTGTCTATCAATTCTAGGAATTTCTTGGTAGAGGTAATAGGCTTTTCTATATACAGTATCATGTCATCTGTGAACAGGGACAGTTTGACTTCATCTTTTTCAATTTGGATGCCCTTCATTTCTTTCTCTTGCCTGATTGCTCTAATAATTCCAATACTATGTTGAATAGAAGTGGTGAAAGTAGACATCCTTGTCCTTTTCCTGTCCTTAAGGTGAAGTCCTTCAATTTTTCCCCATTCAGAATAATAATGGTGGTGGGCTTGTCATAAATGGCTTTTATTGTGTTGAGACACTTTTCTTCTATACCCAATTTGTTGAGAGTCTTTATCATACAGGAATGTTGAATTTTGTCAAGTGGTTTTTAAGCATCTATTGAGATGATCATATGGTCTTTGTCCTTGAGCTTGTTGATGTGATGTATCACATTTATTGACTTTCGTATGTTGAACCATCATTGCATTCCTGGGATGAATCCTACTTGATCATAGTGTATAATTTTTTAATGTGTTGGTGTATTCTGATTGGTAATATTTTGTTGAGGATTTTAGCATCTAGGTTCATCAAGGGTATTGGCCTGTAATTTTTTTTGTGTGTGTGTGTCTTTATCTGGTTTTGGTATCAGAGTTACGTTAGCCTTATGGAATGAGTTTGGGAGAGTAGTATCTGTTTCAATTGTTTGGAACAGTTTCATGAGAATTGGTATTAACTCCTCTTTAAAAGTTTGATAGAATTCAGCTGTAAAGCCATCTGGACCCGGACTTTTTTTTTGTTGGAAGGTTGCTAATTACCGCTTCAATCTCCTTGCTTGTTATTGGTCTGTTCAGGTTTTCTATCTCTTCTTGGTTCAGTCTTGGTAATTTATATGTGTCTAAAAACTTAAACATATCTTCCAGATTTTCAAATTTGTTGTCACACAGTTGTTTATAATAGTCTCTAATGATTCTTTGTATTTTTTTTTTTTTTGCTAATCTAGCTAATAGTTTGTCTATTTTGTTTATCTTCATGAAAAACCAATTTTTAGTTTTGTTGATCTTTTCTATTGTTTTTTTTTGGTCTCTATTTCATTTAGTTCTGCTCTGATCTTAATTATTTCTTTCTGTCTACTGCCTTTAGGTTTGGATTGTTGTTGTTTTTCAAGTTCTTTGAGGCATAGCATTAGGTCATTTATTTGGAGTCTTTCCATTTTTTTTGATATAAGCATTTACAGCAATAAATTTGCCTCTTAGTACTGTTTTTGCAGTATCCCACAAGTTTTGGTATGATATATCTTTATTTTCATAAGTTTCTAGAAACTTTTTGATTCCTGATTAATTTCTTCTTGGACCCATAGGTCATTCAGGAGCCTATTATTTATTTTGCAGGCATTTGTATAGCTTCCAGTGACTCGCATATTGTTTATCTCCAGTTTTAGTCCATTGTCGTCTGAAAAGATTGTTGGAATGATTTCAATTTTTAAAAATTTGCTGAGACTAGATTTTTGACCTAATATGTAGTCTGTCCTGGAGAATGTACCATGAGCTGATGAGAAAAAAGTGTATTCTTTAGCTGTTGGGTGAAGTGTTCCATATATCCACCAAGTCCAGTTGGTCTAGGGTGTAGATTAAATCCTGTGTCTCTCTCTTTTTTTTCTAATTTTAATTTTAATTTTGTCAATATACAATGTAGTTAGTTATTGTGTCCCATCACCAAAACCTCCCTCCCTCCTCCCTCTCCCCCCTCCCACCCAGATGTGTCCCCTCCATTTTCTTGTTGTAAGAGCTT
>NW_007734774.1:22347-52759 GCF_000696425.1 Galeopterus variegatus
GTTTTTGTGTGAGTGTGTGTGAGAGTGTGTGTGTGTGTGTATGTGTGTGTGTGTGTGTATGTATGTGTGTGAATTGATTCATTCACCTTTAGCTCCCTCCAATAAGTGAAAACATGTGGTATTTCTCCTGCTGTGTCTCTTTGTTGACTTGTTGCCTGGAAGTCCTGTCCTATAGTGAGTGTTCAGATCACCCACTACTAATGTATTAGGTCCTATCTCCTTCTGTAGGTCTAAGAGTGTTTGCTTAATATATATGGGTGCTCTGGTATTGGGTTCATACATGTTTATGATTGTTATGTATTCTAGCTGGATAGTTCCCTTTATCATTATATAATGACCTTCTTTGTATTTTTTTTTAACATTTTTTTTCCTTTTTTGTCTTTTTTCATGTCCGGCAATGGATCACAACCCTCAGTGTCGCACCCGTACCGGACCGGACCGGCAACGGGATCGCAACCCTCGGTGTTGCGCCCGCACCTCGCTCAGCCAGTAAGCAGGAACTGGTCTGTATGTGGGATCCGAACCCTCGGCGGGAGCGCCGCCGTGCTCCCAAGCGGTGCACTGTAGCAGTGCGCCACTGGGCTGGCCCTTTTTAAACATTTTTTGGTTTAAAGTCTATTTTGTCCGATATAAGAATAGGTATTCCTGCTCATTTTTGGTTTCCATTTGCATGGTATATCTTTTTCCATTCCTTCACTTTTAGTCTGTGAGTGTCTTTACAGGTGAGGTGGGTCTCTTGAAGACATCATATACTTGGGTCTAGCTTTTTAATCCAGTCAGTTAGTCTGTGTCTTTTGAATAGGGAGTTTAGTCCATTCACATTCAGAGTAGTTATTGAGAAGTGTTGTTTAATTCCTGTCATTTAATTGCTACTTGTTTAGGTGGTTTAAATATCTCTTGATTATTATTTCCCCTTTTATTTCTCTTCTTCAATGTGTGTTGGGAATTTAAGGTGGATTGATTTAGCTTCTTCCTCTTTCTTGCTCGCATTTTTGTTTAACCTCTGGGTTTTGCTCTTGCTTGTGTATTCGTGATGGTGGTCACCATTATTCAGATTCCAGATAAATGACTCCCTTGAGAATTTCTTGCAGGGCTGGTCGTGTGGTGGTGAATTCCTACAACTTTTGTTTATCTGGGAAATACACTATTTCTCCCTCATTTCAAAGGAGAGCCTTGCTGGG
Organism: Galeopterus variegatus; assembly: GCF_000696425.1. Taxonomy (NCBI): domain Eukaryota; kingdom Metazoa; phylum Chordata; class Mammalia; order Dermoptera; family Cynocephalidae; genus Galeopterus; species Galeopterus variegatus. Next base: position 23,529 of record NW_007734774.1, read on the forward strand.
TAAAGAATTCTTGGCTAGCAGTTTTTTTCTTTTAGTATTTTGAATATATCATTCTTCTTTCTTCTGGCCTGTAGGGTTTCAGTTGAGAAGTCTGCTGTTAGTTCGATGGGTGTTCCCCTATAATTGACCTGACGCTTTTCTCTTGCTGCTTGTAGAATTCTCTCTTTGTCTTTGAGCTTTGCAAATTTAACTATGATATGTCTTGGGGAGGATCTTTTTGGTTTGAATCTGTTTGGGAACCTTTGAGCTTCCTGAATCTGAAGGTCTGTATCTTGCCCTACACCTGGGAAGTTTTCTTTTCCTATTTCCTTGAGTAGGTTTTTGATACCTTTTCCTTTCTCCTGTCCTTCAGGAATACCCATAATTTGGATGTTAGAGTGCTTCACGTTGTCTGCTATCTCTCGTAGATTTTCCTCATTATTTTTAATTCTTTTTTCCTTTTTTTGTCTGCCTGACTTATTTCAAAAAGACCATCTTCAAGGTCTGAAATTTTTTCTTCTGCTTACTCTACCCTGCTCTACCTAAGCTCTCAGTTGTGTTTTTTATTTCATCGAGTGAGCCTTTCATTTCTAGAAGTTCTGCTACACTCTTTTTTTATGGTATTAATCTCTTTGTAAATTTCCTCCTTCATATTCTGGATTTTTTCTTGTTTTATTGTGTTCTCTAATTGAGTCTTCCTTTATTTTCAAGCTTTCTTAAGATCATTGCTTGTAATTCTTTCTCAAACATTTCAAGGATTCCCTGTTCCGTGGAGTCTGACTTTGGGGCATTAGTGTATCCTTTTGGTGGTGTCATTTCTTCTTGGTTGTTCATGCTTCTAGTTTTTTTTGCTGATGCTTGGTCATTTGGTAGGGGGTTTGCTTCTTCTATTACACTGAGGTTGGCTGTGGAGTGGCCTTGGTTGCTGCTATGTGGGGTGAATTGTCTTTGCTTGACAGTAGGTGTGGTGGTGATTATGTTAAACCACCTTGGGTCCTGTTCTAGACTTGCGGTCATTGAATGAGCCTGTAGTGCATGGAGTTCTGCTGGGCCAGCCTCGGTGGGTTGGAACTGTTGGCTGGTGCTCTCCCCTGGGATTGTGGTGGGATGAAGGACCTTGTGGAGCCATGTGGTTCCACTGGCTGTTGTTGCTGCCAGCTGCCCCTGGTGGGCTCACTTGCATGAATCTGGTTCAGGGTGCAGGAGCGGGGTCTGGAATTCCCCCCCTGCCAGGATTCAAGGTGGCAGGGTGAGGGAGCCACGTGGAGCTGCGGTTCCACTGGCTGGCACTAGAGGGCTCATCTACGTGATGCTGGTTCTGGGTGCTGGGGCAGGGCCTTTTTCTCCCCCCCTGCCTGGGTCCAAGGCAATGAGGTGAGTGTGTGACGTGGAACCACCCAGTTCTGCTGTCTGATGCTGCTGCCGGCCGCTTCCAGTGGGCTCCCCTGCATGGAGCTGCTTCAGGGTGCAGAAGTGGGGCCTGGCACTCCCCCCCTTCCTGGGTTCAAGGCGGTGGGGTGAGGGAGCCACGTGGAGCTGCAGTTCCACTGGCTGGGACCTGGGAACTTACCTGCATGATGCTGGTTCAGGGCGCCGGGGCAGGGCCTCTATATTACTTTTAATTTAAAAATAAATTGCACAATAATGACACGTTATCATTAAGTAGTCTTTTAGTATTAAACTTAACTAGCCAATTGAGACAAAGAGTTCTGAGACCATTCTTCCACCACTGATTAAGACTAGGGTGGCAGGTATTAGGGATAATATTTACTCAGCCTTCTGAGCTTTCTGGGCAGACTTGCAAGCAAGCCTCAAGACTCTTGCAAGCAAGACTCAAGCAGCCTTCTTGTCCACTTTGATGAATCCCAAAATATCTGCCTGTCTTACATCACGAACAGCAAAATGTACAGAAGAGGATAGTCAGTAAAGTTCTCAACATGCATGGGCTTGCCAGAAATCATATCAATGATGGCAGCATCACCAGATTTCAAGAATTTGGAGCCATCTTCCACCTTCTTACTTGAGTAATGATCGCTCCCAACACTGCCACATTGGGGTGAGATTTTGACATGAGCTTTGGGGGGACAATCTATCCAAACTCTATCAGTTTCTTTCAATAAACTTTCCTTCAGTTGTAATATTGACTAGAGCAAAAGGTGACCACCCTGCCAGGTTTAAGAGCACCAGTCTCCACTTGGCGCACAGGGACAGTACTCATTCCACCAATTTTGTAGACATCCTGGAGGGACAGATGCGAGGACTTTCAGTGGAGGAGTTGGTGGGAGGATACAGTCCAGAGCTTTAAGCAGCATGGTTCCACTAGCATTGCCATCTTTACATGTGAATTTTCATCCCTTGAGCCAAGGCAAATTAGCACATGGCTCCAGCATGTTGTCACCATTCTAACCAGAAATTTTCATAAATATTAGTTTCAGGGTTGTAAACAATTTGATCAATGTAGGTGTTGACTTCCTTAATGATTTCCTTGTATATTTTCTGGCTGTAGGGTGGCTCAGTGGAATCCATTTTGTTAACACCAACAATTTTCACACCTTACGTGTAAGCTGTAAGGGCATGCTCATGGGTCTGCCCATCCTTGGAGATTCCAGCTTCACACTCACCAACATCAGAAGCAACAATCAGGACAGCACGGTCAGCCTGAGATGTACCTGGAATCATGTTTTTGATAAAGTCTCTGTGACTTGAGGCATCAATGATGGTCAGAAAATTCTTGTTGGTCTCAAATTTCCACAGACATAAATCAATGCTGATACTACACTCATGCTCAGGGTTCAGTTTATCCAAGACCCAGGCATACTTGAAAAAGTCCTTTTCCATCTCAGTAGCCTCTTCTCATATTTTCCAGTGATTCTTTTGTTGATCCCATTACATTTGTAGATCAGATGGCCAGTAGTGGTGGCCTTGCTTAAATCAATGTGTCCAATGATGATGATTTTAACACAAGTTTTTTTCTTTCTCATTTTGGCTTTGATATAGTGGTAGTTTTCTTTCTTTCTTTCTTTCTTTCTTTTTTTTTTTTTTTGTCTTTTTTGTGACTGGTAAGGGGATCACAACCCTTGGCTTGGTGTTGCCCACACCACGCTCAGCCAGTGAGCACACCAGCCAGTCCTATATAGGATCCGAACCCGCGGCAGAAGTGCCACTGCTCTCCCAGTGTTGCACTCTCCCAAGTGTGCCACGGGGCCGGCCCTAGTGGTAGTTTTCTTGACACTTGTGTTCTGGCAGCAAACCTGTGGAAAAGCTACATTACTAATTTTAAAAAATTATGGTAAAATATATATAACAAAATTTGCCATTTTAAACATTATTTATTGTGGTAAAAAACACATAACATGACATCTACCCCCTCAACAAATTTTTAAGTGTACAGTACAGTATTGTTAACCATAAGCACAGTCCTGTATGGCAGATCTGTATAACTTTTTCATCTTGAATGAATGAATCTCTACACTCATTGAACAACTGCCCATTTTTTGCTCCTCCAGCCCCTGGCAACCACCATTGTACTTTCTGTTTCTATGAATTTGACTACACTAGATACCTCATGTAAGTACAACCATGCAGTCTTTGTCCTTCTGTGACTAACTTTTTTCACTTAGCATAGGTTAACCTCAATGTTCATTTATGTTGTAACATATGACAAGATTCTCTTTTTTTAAAATCTGAATAATATTCCATTGTATGTATATACTACATTTTCTTTATCCATTCATCTGTCAATGAACACTTAGGTTGTTTCCATATCTTGGATATTGTAAAAAATGCTACACTCAACATAGAGTGCAAATATCTTTTTGAGATCCTGATTTCAATTGTTTTAGATAAATACCCAGAAGTGGGATTGCTGGGTCATATGGTAATTCTACTTTTAACTTTTTTAGGAACCTCCATACTGTTTTCCCTATTGGCTGCACCAATTTACCTTCCTACCAACAGTGCACAGGGTTCCAATTGCTTCACATTCTAATACTTGTTATATTCTATTTTTTGATAATTGCCATCCTAAAAACTGAAGTGATACCTTATTGTGGTATTAATTTGCATTTCCCTAATGACTAGTGATGTTGAGCATCTTTTCATATATCTGCTGGCCATTTGTACAACTTTAGAGAAATGTCTATTCAAGTCCTTCATCCTTTTTTTAGTAGGGGTATTTATTTATTTGTTGCTTTTGAGTTGTAGGAATTCCTTGTATACTTTGGGTGTTAATTCTTTATCAGATATAAGGTTTGCAAATATGCAGTTTCATTCTATAGGTTGCCTTTTCACTTTGTTGATCCATTGAATTGCAAAAACCTTATAGTTTGATGCAGTCCCAATTGTCTATTTTTGCTTTTGTTGTCAGTGCTTTTAGTGTCATATCCAACATATATAAGAAATCATTGACTAGACCAATGTTATGAATCTTTCCTCCTTTGTTTTTATCTAGAAGTTTTATAGTTTCAGGTTTTACGTTTAGATCTTTAATCCATTTTGAGTTGATTTTTATGCATGGTGTAAGATAAGCTCCAATTTAACTTTTTTTCATGTGATTGTACAGTTTACCCAGCACCATTTTTTGAAGAGACCATCTTTTCCCCATTGTGTAGTCTTGGCACACTTTTTAAAGATGATTTGATTGGTGTATGCATAGAATTATTTCTGGGCTGTTTATATTGGTCAGTGTGCCTATGTTCATTTCGGTACCAAAGGGTGTTGAATTTTGTAGAATGCTTTCTTTGCATCAAATGAGATGATCATGTGTTTTAATCCTTCACTCTGTTAATGTGGTATATCACTTTTATTGATTTTAATATGTTGAACCATTCTTGCATCTCTGTGATAGATCCACTTGATCATGGTGTATAATTCTTTTAATGTGCTTTTGAATTTGGTTTGCTAGTATTTTGTTGAAGTTTTTACATCTACAAGTATATTCATCTGTAGATTTTTCCCTCATATTGTTTTTTCTATGGGAGCAATGTCGGCCTTGTAAAATGAGCTTGGGAATGTTTTGATATTCTTTGATATGCGTTGATTTCTTTGTAATTTTCTTTTGTATAACTTCTCTAGGTAATTTCTTTGTGGTTACTATAGGGCTTATATAAAATGTTTTATGGTTATAACAATCTATTTTAATCTACTAAGAACTTAACATCAGTTTCATAAAATATTCTACATTTTTACTCCCCCCTAAAACTTTATGTTATTGATGTCATAAATGACATCTTTTCATGTTGTATATCCATTTAAAATTTATTGTGTAGTTATTTTGAAGATAATTTAATAGTGCCAGTATAACTGGAATGAGATGATAACTCAGTGTGGTTTGGGTTTGTGTTTCCCTGATGATTAGTGATACTGAGCATTTTTTTAAATGTAACTTTTGGCCATTTGTATGTCTTCCTTTGAAAAATGTTCATTAATCCCCTTCACCTATTTTTTAATTGGATTATTTTATTTTATTTTTTTTTTACTGTATTGTTTGAATTCCTTATATATTCTGGATATTAATACCTTGTCAGATATAGAGTTTGCAAATATGTTCTCCCATACTGTAGGTTGTCTTTCTGCTCTGTTGATTGTTTCCTTTGCTGTGCAGAAGCTTTTTACTTTGATATAATCCCATTTCTTACTTTTTCTTTTGTTGCTTGTGTCATCTTACCCAAGTTAGGCTGGCCATTATTAAAAAGACTGAGAATAACAAATACTTGTGAGGATGCAGGGAAAAGGAAACTCTTCTGCACTATTGGGACTATAAATTTGCACAGCCATTAAGGAAAACAGTATGGAGGTTTCTCAAAAAACTACAGATAGAACTACCTTATGATCCAGCAATCACACTACTGGGATTATATATCCAAAGGAATGGAAATCATAATGTCAAAGGGATACCTGCGCTACCACATTCATTGCAGATCTGTTTGCAGTAGCTGAAATATGGAATCAACCTAAATGTCCATTGATGGACAACTGGATAAGGAAAATGTGGTGTATATATACATAATGGAATACTACCCTGCCATAAAAAACAATGAAATTCTGCCATTTGCAGCAAGATGTATGAGCTTGGAGAAAATTATCTTAAGTGAAATAAGTCAGACACAGAAAGAAATACCACATGTTCTCCCTCATAACTGAGTGCTAAGAAAGAAGGGAAGAAAGAAGGAAAGAAAGAAAGAAAGAAAGAAAGATAGAAAGTAAGATAAGAAAGATAGAAAGAAGGAAAGAAAGAAAGGAAGAAAGAAAGAAAGAAAGAAAATAACCACAATTATATGTTGAACTTTCAGAAGGAGAGAACAATGCTAAGGATACTAGAGATGGGTGGGGGAGAGAAAAAGGGGGTTTGACGGTCAGGGAGTGATAGGTTGAGTGGAGGGCATGGGAAAGGTTACAATTTGTAGTGATGAATATGCCAATTGTAATAATAATAAAAAAGATAATTTTTACTTTTAAATTCAGTACTAGAAATAAAAGCGATTTATATACCACAGTTACAGTATTACAGTATTCTATATTTGTCTGTTTATTTACCTCTGCCAGTGAGCTTTATACTTTCATATGCTTTTGTGTTGCTCTTTAGCATGCTTCCATTTCTATTTGAATATCTCCCTTTAGCATTTTTTGTAAGTCAGGTGTAGTGGTGATAAAGTCCCTCAGCTTTTGTTTATCTGGGACAGTCTTTATTTTTCCTTAATTTCAGAATGATAGGTTTGTGGTATGTAGTATGAGCAGTATCTTTTCTCTCAGCACTTCAAATATGTTATCCCACTCCCTCCTGGCCTGAAAGTTTCTGCTTAAAAATCCACTGATAATTCTATGCATTCCCTTGTACATGATGAGTCAATTTTTTCATGTGGCTAACCTAGTATGGTTTTGTTGGGCTTTTTGGATCTGGACATCCATTTCCTTCCCCATATTTGGGAAGGTTTTTTTTTTTTTTTTTTTTAAAAAAAAAAACCTTCTGGGACTTCTCTTATTTGTAAATTGGTCCTCAAGTTCCTTAGGCTCTTTTCTCTCTTTTATTCTATTTTTCTTTTGGTTCCTATGACTGGATAATTTTAAATAACATTTATCTGAGTTTACTGATTCTTCTGCTTGATCAAGTCTGCTGTTGAATACATTTATTGACTTTTTCAGTTCATTTGTTATATTCTTTAGCTTCATATTTGTTTGGTTCTTTTTAATATTTTCTATTTGTTGACATTTTCATTTTGTTTATGCATTGTTTTCTTGAGGTCATAAAGCATCTTTATAACAGCTATTTTGAATTCTTTTCAGATAATTCATATACTTCCATTTCTTTAGGATCAGTTTCTGGAAATTTATTTTATTCCTTTGTTTGGGACCTGTGTTCTTGTTTCTTTCTGTGTCTCATAACTGTGTTGGGCTCATTTGAAAAAAAACAGCCACCTCTCCTCTTTACAAACTTGCTTTGTACAGTTGAAGACCTTCATTAATCATCCCACTGATTTAGAGATTCTTGAGGTCTGTGAAACTGATTGATTGTACTTCTCTAAGCCTGAGTGTAAAACTTCTCTATTAGAGAGGAATTCATTTTCTTTTTTTCATGAGCTCCTGATCTCTTTTTATTTCTGGTGTCTGTGGCATTGTAACATCTATGGTTCTACAGTAGCAAGCAACCCCACTGTCCCTTTTTCTCAGTGGCCACCAGGCATACAAAGTATAATGGCTAGTCAAGTCAGGTGAAACTGATGCCAGTCTCTTGGCAGCCTTCCACAAAGCCAGAATACCTGATGCACACTCCACTTCTCTCCTTCCCTTTCAAGGGAGAAACCTCAAATTATGTGTCTTCTTCCAAATGCTCCAAGCCAGGCCACCTGCAACAAGCCACCTCCCTCTCTTCTTCATTATTGGTAGCCTCCAGGCATTCCAACTATACCAGTTCTGTTAGTCCTCTGAATAATGCATGACAAAAACCAACTTGGGCAGCCATTTGAAAAGACAGACCAATGAACACGTATTTCACCCTTTTCTCCCCCTGTGAGGGAGAAATGACAAGCCAAGTTGTTTTCTCTTAACACTGAGTCATGCCACCTTGGGGTAGGGTCTAACAGAGGTAAAGTAAAGTGGCTCTTTTTACTCTTATCAGTGTGATTGTTCTCAGCTTTGTTTGTTCACCGGGTATACTGTAACTTTTAACTAGATTCTGGAGTTTTCATAAAGGTATTTTGGTCCATAGGCTATTGTTAAATCAGTGTTTCTTTGGGAGACCAAAGCTGGAAATTCCTATTCTGCCATCTTGCTGACATCTACATAGTAATTTGAAGAAGTTAAATCTAATTTGAATCCATGATTGGATTAGGCAGTACCTCTTATCTGATTTGTAATAGTTTAAGATGTCAAATCATGGAATGTTAGCACTGAAAAGCTCTTAGCATGGTAGTAGCTACCCATTCCCCACCTTCAACCCCATGACAGGCAGCTGTGCACGTGTTCCTGAAGCAGGTTTCATTCAGATTCAGGAAGCTATATTAAGCAAAAATGATTCTGTTTTCCAAATATTGGGAATATATGCTCCGATTGCTGATTGCTACTTCTGATCACAGAGGTGCAGACAAAGAGATAGGCAACCATTGTTTCTTCTTCGCCCTGACTTCCAGGCCATTTGAAGGGATGGAAACCTTTTCTGTTCTTTCGTATTTCTCTTTTCCCCTTTTTTACAGTCAGACATTAAGGTCTAGAATATTAAAAAAAACTTCATATGTGGGGAAAATCAGAAAGTGACAGTGAATGCTCAGGGAAAGGTGTAGGTTCAGAAAAGAACTGAGAAGACCTTAAGTTTACAGCTCATGCTTATCCTTGGCACAGACAAAGCATGCAACAATTAACAAAGGGAAAACAACAAACAGTAACAAAAACAGCAAACCCTGAAGCAGGGAGAGAATCTAATATCTAGAGTTACTACATTATTAGATTTAAATGTCCAGTTTTTAGAGACAAAAAGCCTCAAGTAATACAAAGAAAAAGGAAAGTATGACATATTTACAAGGAAAAACATCAACAGAAACTGTCCCTAAAAAGAGGACTGATGACAGATGTACTAGACAAAGACTTTTAAAAAACTGTCCTTTAGATGCTCATAGAACTAAAGGCAGATTTGGAGAAAGTCATGAAACCTATGTATGAAGAAAGTGGAAATATAAATAAAGAGATAGAAAACCTAAATAGAAAGTTAGAAGAAATTCTGGAGATGAAAAGTACAATAACTGAAATAAAAAATTCACTAGAGGAATTCAAAGGCAGATTTGAAGAGGCAGAAGAATGAATCAGTGAACCTGAAGATAGACAATGGAAACGATCAAATCTGAGGAAATGAGAGAAAAAAGATTGAAGAAAAGTGAATGAAGAGCCTAAGAGATATTTGGGACACCAAAAAATGGACTAATATGTCCATTGTGGGATGCCCAGAAGGAGAAGAAGCAGAGAAAGGGGCAGAGTGAATATTTGAAGAAATAATGTTTGAAAACTTCCAAAATTTGATGAAAGACCTGAATATAAATATCCAAGAAGGTCAAGAAACTCCAAAATAATGAACTTAAGGAGACCCACCCTAAGACATATTATAATCAAACTTTTGAAAGACAACGCAAAGAATGTTGAAAGCAGCAACAGAAGCAACATGTCACATATAAGGAATCCTCAATAAATTATCAGCAGATTTCTCATCAGAAACATTAGAAATCAGAAGTCAGTGGGCTGATATATTCAAAGTGTTAATAGAAAAAAACCTGTCAACCAAGAATACAAGAATATCATATCCACAAAACTGTCCTTCAAAAGCAAGGGAGAAATTAAAACATTCTCAGATCAAAAAAGCTGAGGGAGTTTGTTACCACTAGACCTGCCCACCAAGAAATGCTCAAGAGAGGTCTTCAAAGTAAAATGAAAGGATACTACACAGCAATTTGAAACAGAAATAAAGATCTCATAAATGTAAATATGTGGGCATTATAAGTGCTAGTATTATTATAAAAATTATTTGTATCTCCACTTTTTGTTTTCTACATTTGAGACTAATACAGTTAAAAAAATTTTTTTAGTCTAAAAGCAAGTATGAGTGTGAACTTTGATTTGTAACTCCACATTTTGTTTTCTACATAATTTAAGAGCATTTAACTCATTTAAAGTAAACTTTAATGCATTAAATATGTATTTAAAATAGTTATTATTTCATGTTTTGGGGCACACAATGTATAAGGATGTAATTTTCTGACATCAGCAATTGAAAGTGAAGGGGATGGAGTTGTAAAGGACAGGAGTTTTAGTATGTTATTGAAGTTAAACTGGTATAAATTCAATTTAGAGTGTTATAACTTTAGGATATTGAATGTAATTCCTGTGATGACCAGAAAGAAAAATAGCTATTGAATACACACACACACACACACACACACACACACACACACACACACACACACACACACAGAGAAAGGAATTTGAATATTCACTATAAAAAATCAATTAAACAAAAAAGAAGACAGTAATGCAGGAAATGAGGGACAAAGAAGCTATAAGGAATTGAGAAAACAAATAGCAAATTTACAGAAGTAAGTCCTTCCTTATCAGTAATTACTTTAAATGTAAATGTATTAACCTATTCAATTCAAGTACAGAGATTAACAGAATCAATAAAAACAAGATTCAACTCTGTGCTGTCTACAAGAGACTCTATTTAGATCCAAAGACACAAATAGGTTGCTATTAAAAGGGTGGGAAAAGATATTATGTGCAAATAGTAACCAAAAGAGAACAGGGGTGTTTATACTAATAACATATAAAATAGAGTTTTATTATATTTTTTCAGGGTTTGTAAGACATCTTTAATAGACACATAATAATTGTACACAATTATGGGGTCCAGTGTGATGTTTTGACATGTGTATACAGTGTGTAAGATCAAATTAGGGTAATTAGATGTGGCAGGAGCACAAGAACCTCAGGAGCTGAGGGCAGTCTCCACTGACAGAAGGCAAGAGCTTGGGGCTTTCTCGTGTGGGTGGCCCACTGCTGCCACAGACACCACAGCTGCATAGGAGGTCCACCACCACAACCATCACAGCCACCACTGCTACAAGGGTGGCTTCTGCCACTGTCACTGCAAAGGTGGCCTGCCACCATAGCAGCAGCCAACACTGCTGCAGTGGCCATTGCCACTGTGCAGGCAGCATACCAACCACTTGATTGCATTGTCACAAGGAAAGTGACCAGCAGAGCCTAGCAAAAATGGTGAGTGCATACCCATGACTCAGTGGCCCAACCCAAAGGGACAATTACTTTGCCCCCTGCAATAGTGTACCTGGGGGTGGGAGGTACATGCACAGTCCATGTGACTGCCTTGATCCAGGGAGAGACACACATCAAAACCCCCAAGAGTGCAGATATCCAGGAAAGCCAAATAAAGAAGAAAATTCCCAATCACCATAAACCCATCCCCCAACCAGGGGAAGCAAGGACCTAGGAAGAGCCTCTGCCTGTAGGAAAGAAGAAAGAGAAACCCTTCTCAGGGTCACCCTTCAAGCTGAGGAGATCCAGTATACCCAGGGGCACCGATTAAGGTTACGGGATGCTAGCCAGGGTGCCAATAAGCCTTTCCAGGGTCACCCACAACAGTAAAAGAGTGACAGCCTATCCAAGCACTTCTCACAAGAACTCAAGAGCTCATCCATGTCCTCAAAGGCCCAGCACATTGTCACTAACCTCAGTGAGGAAGCACTAAGTGACACAGTGCCTAAGCCACAGAGGCACTCACATGCAACTCTGACTTTGAATACAGCTGAAGTACAAAGAGGCAACACTACCATGTTTACCTGGAACCAATGCTAAAACGCCCTACTCAATGGTCAATATAAAACACATCTACAAGAGGAAGTCTCTTTCCTCACAGCCCACTCTAGAGTAATAGAAGCAGCAACTGCTCTACAAGATAACCAGACATCATCTTAGAGATACTAGAAATATTAAAAAACAATATGACACAACCAAAGGAATGCAATATTTCTCAACATGCTATAGAGCAGGAAGCCCTTAAAATGACTGAAAAGGAATTCTGAGCAACAATCTTAACAAAACACAATGAGATTCAAGAAGACTCAGTTACATGACACAACGAAATGAGAAAAACTATCCAGGATTTAAAGGAGGAAATGTACAAAGATGAACACATTACAAAAGAATGAAAAAAAAATTAAAGCAGAACTCCTGGAACTGAAGGATTCATTCAATGAAATATAAAACATAACTGAGAGCTTAAGAAGCAGGCTAGAAAAAGCAGAAGAAAGAATTTCTGATCTTGAAGATAGTCTTGAAATAACCGTGCAGACAAAAGAAAAAAGAAAAGAAAAGAAAAGAAAAAAAGAATTAAAAAAATGAAGAAAATCTAATAGAGCTAACACACAACCTTAAGTGCTCAAATATCTGGATCTGGAGGGAAGGAGAAAGGAAAAGCCATTGAAAATATATTCAATGAGCCAGGGCACACAGAGCAGGGAGATGTCCAGCAGAGGAGGTGGAAGCTCTGCAGAGGCCACATGCCCTGTGGTGTCACTGCCATATGATCCAGCAGGTAGGCCTCACCACGGCCACCCACCTCCATCCCCAGCCCTGCCCAGTGCACATGGAGCAGGGAGACGTCTAGTAGGGGAGGCAGAAGCTCTGCAGAGACCACTTGCCCTGCAGTGCAACTGCTGTGTGATTAAGCAGGTAGGCCTCACTGCCACCACCCGTCTCCATCACCAGCCCTGCCCAGTGCGCATGGAGCAGGGAGATGTCTAGCAGGGGAGGTGGAAGCTCTGCAGAGATCACAAACCCTGCTGTGCTGCCACATGACCCAGCAGCCTGGCCCAGTGCATGCAGAGCAGGGAGACATCTAGCAGGGGAGGTGGAAGCTTGGCAGAGACCACACACCCTGTGGTGCTGCTGCATGACCCAGCAGCCCAGCCGAGTGCATACTGACCAGAGAGGTGGCTCCCTGGAGAGGCCCAAGACCCAAGGCAACCACATATGCAAAGCACTAGTGGTTAACTGGGCAGACACTGAGGTAGCCATACCAAATTGGCAACCCCAGCAACATCCTAGCCAGACAATAGTGTCGAACCTGTGCACTGTGAAGCCCCCTGCCACAATGACTAAACATCAGAGGAAAGATACCAGAAATATGAAAAATCAAGAAAGTACACCACCAAAGGGTAATAACTCTCAATCTCAGGATCCTATAGAACAAGAAGCCCTTGAAATGTCTGACAAGGAATTTTGAGTGATAATTCTAAGTAAACTGAATGAGATACAAGAAAAATCATCTAGACAATGTGATAAAATGAGGAAAAGTATATAGGACCTGAAAGAAGACATGTACAAGGAAATCAGTGTCCTGAAAAAGAATGTAGCAGAGCTTGAAAAAATGAAGAATTCATTCAACCCAATAAAAAACACAACAGAGAGTTTAACCAGCAGGCTTGCAGATGCAGAAGAGAGAACTTCTAACCTTGAAGATGGGCTGTTTGAAATAACACAGGCAGACAAAAAAAAAAAAAAAGATAAAAGATAAAAGAATTAAAAGCATTGAAGAAAATCTAAGAGTGATATCAGACAACCTTAAGTGCTCAAATATCCGAGTCATAAGTATTCCAGAAGGGGAGGAAAAAGGAGATTGCATTGAAAACATATTCAACAAAATAGTGCCAGAAAACTTCCCAGGTATAGGAAAAGACACAGATCTTCAGATTTAGGAAGCTCAAAGATCCCCAAACGTATCCAACCCTAAAAGGTCTTCTCCAAGACATGTTATAGTCAAATTGGCAAAACTCAAAGACAAAGAGAGAATCTTAAAAGCTGCAAGAGAGAAGCATCAAATCACCTATAAGGGTGCCCCAATCAGACTAATATCAGACTTTTTATCACAAACCCTAAAAGCCAGAAAGGAATGGGATGATATATTTCAACATACCAAAAGAGAGAGATTGCCAGCCAAGAATACTTTACCCCGTAAGGCTATCCTTCCAAAATGAAGGGCAAATAGTATATTTCTCAAACAAAAACTGTGAGAGTTCACTACCACATGACCACCTTACAAGAAATTCTCAAGGGATTACTGGGTATGGTACCTGAAAAATATCTACCAGTGCCATAAAAACTCAGGAAAAATCAAAACCCACTAGTATAATAAAAATGGCATTCATGAAGAGAAAACAAACAAACAAAAAGGATATCTACAACCCAAGAAACCAACAAATACAGAAATCAAATAATAAATCAGAAAGAAAGAAACAAAAGACACCTAAGACAACCAAACAATAATCAATAATGGTAGGATTAAATCAACACATTTCAATAACAACTCTTAATGTAAAAGGCTTAAATTCCCCAATCAAAAGACACAGACTGGCTGACTGGAATAAAAAGGAGGAACCAACTATATGCTGCCTTCAAGAGACCCACATCACCCATAAAGACTCACATAGACTAAGAGTGAAAGAATGGAAAAAGATTTGCCATGCAAACAGAAATGAAAACAAGCTGGAGTAGCTATTCTTATATCTGATAAAATAGACTTTAAACTAAAAACCATAAAAAGAGATAATGAAGGCCACTCCATAAGGATAAAAGGACTGATCCATCAAGAAGACATAAAAAACATAAATATATATGCAGCAAATGTCAGCGCAGCAAGATTTATAAAACAAACTCTATTAGACCTAAAGAAGGAAATAGACACTAATACCATAATAGCAGGGGACCTGAACACCCCACTGTCAATATGGGAGAGATTATCTAGGCAAAGAATCAGCAGAGAAACACAAGATCTAAACAGCATACTAGACCAATTGGTCTTCGCAGATATCTACAGAACATTCCATCCAACAACCGCAGAATATTCATTCTTCTCATCAGCACGTGGATCATTCTCCAGGATAGATCACATATTAGGTCTTGACAAACGCAAACAAATTGGAATTATCCCATGTATTTTCTCAGACCACAGTGGATTAAAATTAGAAATCAATAACAAATGAAATTCTGGAAGCTATACAAACACATGGAAATTAAACAGCGTTCTACATAATTACATATGGGTCCAAGAAGAAATCAAAAAGGAAATAAAAAACTTTATTGAAACTAATGAAAATAATTATACATTATACCAAAACCTGTGGGATACTGCAAAAGCAGTACTAAAAGGGAATTTATTGCAAGTGAATAATCTAACTCTTCACCTTAAAGAACTAGAAAAACAAGAACAACCCAAACCCAAAGTTAGCAGATGGAAAAAAATCGTTAAGATCAGAGCAGAACTTAATGAAATTAAACCCAAAAAACAATACAAAAGATCAATGAATCAAAAAGTTGGTTTTTTGAAAAAGATAAGTTAAATTGACAAACAATTAGCACGGCTAACTAAAAAAAGAAGAGAAAAGATCAAAATAACACAAAGTAGTAATGAGAAAGGTGATATTACAAGTGATACATCTGAAATACAAGGAATCGTTCAAGACTACTATAAACAACTACATGCCAACAAATTTGAAAATCTGGAGGAAGTGGACAAATTTCTGGACATACAAGCTCCCAAAACTAAGCAAGGAGGATGTATAAAATCTGAACAGACCAATAACAATAAAGGAAATTGAAGCTGTTATCAGACGGCTCCCAACAAAGAAACCCCAGGACCAGACTGATTCACAGCATAATTTTACCAAACATTCAAAGAGGGATTGACATCAATTCTTTACAAACTATTCCAAAAGATTGAAACAGAGGCAAATCTCCCAAACTCATTCTGTGAAGCAAACATAATCCTGATACGAAAACTAGTTAAAGATACTGGAAAACTACAGGCTGACATTCTTGATGAATATAGACGTAAAAAATCCTCAATAAAATACTAGCTAACAGAATACAGCAACACATATGTAAAATTATTCACCACAATCAAGTGGGATTCATCCCAGGGATGCAAGGTTTGTTCAACATACACAAATAAATAAATGTGATACACCATATTAATAAAATCAAACACAAGATCATATGGTCATCTATATAGATGCTGAAAAAGCATTTGATAAATTTAAACATGCATTCATGACAAAGACCCTCTATAAGTTAGGTATAAATGGAAATTATCTCAACATAATTAAAGCCACATATGATAAACCCACTGCCAATATAATCCTGAATGGGGGAAAAGCCCACTCTTACCATTCCTATTCATCATAGTGTTGGAAGTACTAGCCAGAGCAATCAGAGAAGAGAAGGAAATAAAGGGCACCCAGATTGGGAAAATGAAGTCAAACTGTCCCTGTTTACAGATGACATGATCCTATATATCGAATAGCCTAAAGCCTCTACAAAAAAACTCCTGGAGTTGATAAATGATTTCATCAAAGTAGCAGGATACAAAATCAATACACAAAAATCAGTAGCATTTCTATTCTCCAATAGTGAACATGCTGAAAGGGAAATCAAGAAAGCTTGCGCATTTACAATAGTCATCCAAAAATAATATACTTAGGTATTGAGTTAACCAAGGATGTGAAAAATCTCTATAATGAGAACTACAAACCACTGATACAAGAAGATGGAAAGATATCCCATGCTCTTGGATTGGAAGAATACACATTGTGAATATGTCCATACTACCCGAAGTGACATACAAATTTAATGCAATCCCCATCAAAATTCCAATGACATTTTTATCAGAAATGGAAAAACTATTCACACATTTATAAGGAATAAGAAAAGACCATGCATAGACAAAGCAATGCTGAGCAAAATAATAACAATAATGATAATAATAATAATAATAATAATAATAATAATTAATAATAAAGCTGAAAGAATAATCCTACCTGACTTTAAACTATACTACAAAGCTATAATAACCAAAACAGTATGGTACTGGCATAAGAACAGACACACCGATCAATGGAATAGAATAGAGAATCCAGAAATCAACCCAAACAGCTACACTCATCTTTCTTTGACAAAGGCACCAAGCCTATACACTGGGGAAGAGATTGCCTCTTCAGCAAATGGTGCTGGGATAACTGGATATCAACATGGAGGAGAATGCAACTAGACCCATACCTTTCGGCATATACTAAAGTCAACTCAAAATGGAATAAAGAATTAAATATACACCCTGAAACAATAAAACTTATTAAAGAAAACATAGGAGACACACTTCAGGAAGTAAGACTGGACACAGACTTCATGAATACAACCCCAAAAGCATGGGCAACCAAAGGAAAAATAAACAAATGGGATTATATCAAACTAAAAAGCTTCTGCACAGAAAAAGATACAATTAACAGAGTTAAAAGACAGCCAACACAGTGGGAGAAAATATTTGCAAAATGTACATCTGAGAAAGGATTAATATCCAGAATATACAAGGAACTGAAACAACTTTACAAGAAAAAAAAAACAAGCAACCCAATTAAAAAACGGGCAAAAGAGCTAAATAGTCATTTCTTAAAGGAAGATGTACGAATGGCCAACAGACATATGAAAAAATGCTCAGTTTCACTCAGCATTCAGGAAATGCAAATCAAAACTACACTGAGATACCATCTCACCGCAGTTAGGATGGCTAATATCTGAAAGAATGTGAATGATAAATTCTGGTGAGGGTGCGGAGAAAAAGGAACTCTCATACTTTGTTGGTGGGACTGCAAAATGGTGCAGCCTCTATGGAAAATGGTATGGAGCTTCCTCAAACAATTGCAGATAGATCTACCATATGACCCAGCTAACCCACTGCTGGGAATATACCCAGAAGAATGGAAATCATCAAGTCAAAGGTATACCTGTTCCCCAATGTTCATCGCAGCACTCTTTACAATAGCCAAGAGTTGGAACCAGCCCAAATGTCCATCATCAGATGAGTGGATATGGAAAATGTGGTATATCTACACAATGGAATATTACTTTGATATAAAAAAGAATGAAATACTGCCATTTGCAATGACATGGATGGACCTAGAGAGAATTATAATAAGTGAAGCAAGTCAGGCACAGAAAGAGAAATATCACATGTTCTCACTTATTTGTGGGAGCTAAGAATAAATAAATACACAAAATACTTGGGGGGGGGGAGGGAAGATGGTACAACAATTACAACTCCTTGAAGTTGATACAACAAGCAAAGAGAAAGGACATTGTTGGGAGGGAGGGGGGTGAGGGAGGAGGGAGGTAGGTTTTGGTAATTGGACACAACAATCAACCATATTGTATATTGACAAAATAAAATAAAATTTAGTAGAAAAAAATTATTCAATGAAATAATAGTGGTAAACTTTCCAGGAATATGGAGAGACACAGACCTTCAGATCCAGGAGTCTCAAAGATCTCCAAACAGATTAAATTAAAAAAGATCCTGTCCAAAACACATTAGATTCAAACTGGCAAAACTCAAAGACAATGAGCGAATCCTAAAAACAGCGAGAGAAAAGTGTCAATTCACCTATAAGGGAGTTCCTATCAATCTATGAGCAAACCTGTCAAAAGAATCTCTAGAGATCAAAAGAAGATGGGTTGATATAATCAAAATACTGAAATAAAAAACTGCCAGTGAAGAATTCTATACCCAACAAGACTATCCTTCAGAAATGAAGGAGAAATAGTGTATTTCCCAGACAAAGAGAAAGTACTGTTGTTCACCACCATATGTCAAGCCCTACAAGAAATCCTCAAGGGAGTCCTGCATCCAGAGTCTGAAAATGATTGCTGCTACCATGAATACACAAGAAAGAACAAAACCCACTTGGAGAACAAAAATACAAATGAGAAAGAGAAAAATACTATATCTTGCCTCCTCATAAAAAACTCCAAAAGCCAAAAAAACAAAAAAACAGTGAACACTGAAGACAAACACTAAAAGGGGAAGAATAGAAAAAAAAATATATAAAATGTCCAAGTGAAAATCAATAAAATATGAGGAGTAAAGACAATACCTTTCAATAACAACCTTAAATGTAAATGAATTCAACTCCCCACTCCAAAGACACAGGCTGATTGATTGGATTAAAAAATTTAGGCCCAACTATATGCTATCTACAAAGACTCACCTCCCCCATAAAGACACACACAGACAAATAGTGAAGGGATGGAAAATGTTATACCACTTAAATGGAAACCAAAAATGAGCAGGAGTAAGTATTCTTAAAACAGATAAAATAGATGTTAAATGAAAAACTTTAAAAAGAGACAAAGAAGGCCATTAAATAATGATAAAGGGATCTATCCAGCAACAAGATATAACAATCATAAATATAAATGAACCCAACACTGGGGCACCCAGACATATAAAGCAAAAACTATTAGACCTAAAGGAAGAGATAGACCTCAATATGAAAGTTGGGGACCTGAACACCTCTCTCTGCACCTTGGACAGATCATTGAGGCAATAAATCAATAGAGAAACATAGGACTTAAACTACACTTTAGACCAATTAGGCTTTGCAGATATCTACAGATAATTTCATCAAACAGCTACAGACAAAACTTATGGGATACAGTGAAACCAGTGGTTAAGGGAAAATTTATAGTTATAAACATTTACATGAAAAAATAAGAAAGATCTCAAATCAACAACCCTACTTTATACCTCGAGGAACTAGAAAAAAAAAACAAACAAACCCCCAAACTAGCAGATGAAAGGAAATAATAAAGATTAGAGCAGAGATAGATGATATAGAGAATAGAAAAATAAGAGAGAAAATTATTGACACTATAATTTGGTTCTTTGTAAACTATCACCAAAATTGACAAACCTTTAGCTAGATGGACTAAGAAAAATGGAGAAGATTCAAATTACTAAAATAAGAAATGAAAGTGGGGATATTGCTATTATTCTACAGAAATAAAAGGATTATAAGAGAGAACTGAACAATTTTATACCAAAAATTGGCTATCTTAGATGAAATGGACAAATTTCTAGAATTCAGAACATTTCAAGACCATATAATGAATAAATAGAAAATATGAAAAGGTCTATAACTAGTAAGGAGATTTAATCAGTAATGAAAAAATCTCTTGACATAGAAAAGCCCTGGACCTGGCTTCATTGAGGAATTCTACCAAACTTTTACAGAAGAACTAAAGCCAGTTCTTTGCAAAATTTTCCAAATAATTGAACAGGAGGGACCATTTCCTAACTCATTATATGAGGCCATTGTTCCCCTGATATCAAAGCCAGACATAGATGCTACAAGAAAAGAAAACTACAGACCAATTTCTTTTATGATCATTAATGCAAAAGTCCTGAACAATATACTAGCAAACCACATTCAGCAGCATATTAAAAAGATGATACAACATGACCAAGTGCAATTTATTCCTGTGATGCAATGATGATTCAATGAACAAAAATGTATCAATGTAATATACATACCACACTAATGGAATGAAGGAAAAAAACACATTCATCTCAAATGGTGCAGAGAAAGCATTTGACCAGATTCATCCCTTTCATGATAAAACACTCAACAAACTAGAAAAAGAAGGAAGCGGGCCGGCCCGGTGGCGCACTGGAGAGTGCGCCACTTGGGAGTGTGACGGTGCTCCTGCCGAGGGTTCGGATCCCATGTGGAAACCGGTTCCCACTCACTGGCTGAGCGCGGTGCGGGCGCAACACCGAGGGTTGCGATCCCGTTACCGGTCAGTAAAAAAGACAAAAAGGAAAAAAAAAAAAAAAGAAAAAGAAGGAAGCTATCTCAACATAACATTAGCCGTATATGATAAACCCACAACTAGCATATTCAATGTTGAAAGACTAAAAACTTTTCCTCTAAGATAGGAACAACACAAGGATGTCTGCTTTCATCAGTTCTATTCAACATAGTACTGGAAGTTCTAGCCAGAGCGATTAGGCAAGAAAAGAAACAAAAGGCATCCAAATTAGAAAGGAAGAAGTAAAATTATCTGTCAGTGACATAATCTTATTGTGTGGAAAACCCTAAGGATTTCACACATACAACCCCCCCCCAACTATTCTGTTAGAACTAATAATTGAATTCAGCAAAGTGGCAGGACACACAGTCAACACACAAAAAAATCAGTTGCATTTTTGTATACTAACAACGAACAATTTGAAAAGGGAATTACAAAAATAATCCAACTTATAAGAGCATTGAAAAGAATATAATACTTAGGAATTAATTTAACCAAGGAAGGTAAAGACTTGTACAATGATGAATACAAAACATTGCTGAAAGAAATGAAAGAAGACACAAATAAATAGAAGCATACCATGTCTTTATGGATTGGAAGACTGAATATTGTTAAATTCTCAATACCACCAAAAGTGACCTACAGATTCAATGCAATTCCCATCAAAAACCCAATGACTTTTTTGCAAAAAAGAAAACTCCATCCTAAATTCATATGGAAATCAAGTCACCTGAAATAGCCCAAATAGTCTTGAAAAAGAAAAATGAAATGGAGGACACACATTTCCTGATTTTGAAAGTTACTACTAAGCTACAGTAATCAAAACAATGTGGGATTGGCATAAAGACAGACATATAGACCAATGGAATAGAATAGAGAGTCCAGAAATAAACCCTCACATACACGGTCAAATAATTTGTGACAAGGATGCCAAGACTATCCAATGGAGAAAAAACAGTGTTTTCAATAAATGGCGATGGGGAAAGTGGATATTCATTTGCAAATGAATGAAGTTGGATTGTTACCTAACACCATATACAAATATTAACTCAAAACGGATCAAAGTCCTAACTCTAAGACCTAAAACCATAAAACTTTTACAAGAAAATATAGAGCAAAGCTTCACCATGTTGTATTTGGCAATGATTTCTTGGTCATGACACCAAAGGCACAGGCAACAAAAGAAATAGGCAAATTGGACTTTATAAAAATTAAGAAATTTTGTATATCAAAAGACAACATCAACAGCATAAAAAAGCAGCTCACAGAATGAGAGAAGATATTTTCAATTATATATCTGATAAGGGATTAATATCCAAAATATATTGAGAACTCCTAAAACCCAGTAACAAAAAAAACCAAACGACCCGATTAAAAAATGGGCAATGGGTTTGACTAACCATTTTTTCAAAGAAGATATACAAATGGTTGATAAGCATATGAAAAGATGTTCAACATCACTAATCATTAGGGAAATTCAAATAAAAACTACAGTGAGATACCATCCACATCCATTGGGATGGGTACTATCAAAAAAACCCCAGAAAATAACGAGTGTTGGAGAGAATGTTGAGAAATTGGTACACTTGTGAACTGTTGGTGGAAATGTAAAATGTTGCAGCCACTGTAGAAAACAGTATAGCACCTCCTCAAAACAAAACAAAACAAAACAAAACAGTATTACCATTTGATCCCTCAATTCCACCTCTGGGTGTATACCCCAAAGAATTGAAAAAAGGGTCTTGAAGAGATTTAGTACACTTATGGTCATGACAGCATTATTTGCAGTAGCTCAACAGGAGAGCAAGCCATGTGTCCATCATCTGATGTATTGGTAAGCAAAATACATATAATTAAATATTATTCAGCTTTAAAAAGGAAATTATGGCACATGCTACAATGTGGATGAATCTAGAGGACATTATGCTAAGCAAAATAAGCAAGTCACAAAAAGATAATTACTGTTTGATTCTCTTATATGAGATACATAGAGTAGTCACAATCATAGACAGTACAGTCGTGGTTGCCAGTGGCTGGGGGGAGGGAGAAATGGGGAGTTATTGTTTCCTTGGTTTAGAATTTCAGTCTTACCAGATGAAAAGTGTTATGGAGGTGGATGGTGGTGATGGTTGCACAATATTATGACTACTTAATACCACTGAACTGTACATTTAATGGTTAAGATGGTGAATTTTATGTGTATTTTACCACTAAAAAGTGGGGAAAAAAGATCTATATTTTCTACAGTAGTAAATAAACACTTTTAGGAGTGTGATAGCAGAGAATAAAATTCTACTAGAAATCCTTTAGACAAAGAAATATTTAAACTTTGAACCTTTTCCAATCTTCAGGACCAACATGATGAGATAGTTTGGAACAATAATTTTTTCAAATTAAACAAATATGTCTCTTAGTATGTCCGAATTTGTCTTAAAGAGGAAAAACACACTTTCTCCTTTTTGTTATTTCTAAGAAGAAACCCCAAATAATGAAATATATCCTAAAACTACTGCGAGATTTAAGCTACTTTTCCCCAGGCATATTACACTCACACCCCCGTTAAAAGACTGGTAGGTATTACACGGTTAGGATAATTGTAGCATTTTATCAAGTTGGCAGATGCGCAGTAATCATTTTTGTCCCCATTAGGCAACGATAGATACAAAATAAAAGGACACCTGTTGGTCTCCTTACAGCTGTGTCTGAATTGGAAGGCACCAACACTCATCATTTCAGATGGTGGGTGACCCAGAGAAGCCCTGACGTTTTTCATGATGATAGCTGTATATAAATACTTGGATCATCCTGGAGACCCCTACTGCCCAGCCCGATGTTTCTGTTTAGGCAATACCTTCTCCTGCTGCATTTGTAAGCACTGGAGATTATTTATAAAGCTATAGTACAAGAATTAAATTCAGGTATCACAAGTCACAGTACTATTTTTGCAGCTGTGAGACCAGGCACAAGGAGCAAGTGTTTTTAAACTTAGGAATGTATTATTTCAGCTTTAGTACACATGGCTGCACAATACGCTAAGTGGCTTATTTAGGCCAATAGTTAATAATCCAATAGCCAAGTTATGAAACATTTATTCATGAGGAAATTGTAAGAACTCTTAACTCTGTGAGGGTTGGTTTGTTCAACTTTACGTAAATTTGTATACACATATAGTGGAGATGATAAAAAGTAGAATTATTCCATTGCATTTTTATTAGAATTTACTGCATGAATTGTAACTATAAAGAAATAAGATTTAAAAAAATACTCTATATATTAGATATCCAAATACCTTTACTGTTCAAAGATTTCACCCTGTGAGAAAATACTTGTTACATGGACGTTACCATTGCTTAAACATTTTTGAAAGTCATTTTCTGGAATTTCCTTGAAGCTAGTTTATATGCCGTGTGAAAAAGAACAGTTATACCTTGCATATCAGAGAACTAGTGAATGAGTATATTGATATCTCTTATGAAACTTAATCACAATTTTCCAATCTTTAGAAGCAAAAAGAAATTCACCTGAAGCAATTTTGTGTTTTAAGCATAATAAGTATAAATTGAAATTTGTAAAATAATATTTAGTTAGAAGTTTCTATTTTGAACTAATTTCTGGGGATGTCTACATAAATCAGTGAAAGGTTTGAATTATTGCTATTTAAGAAAGCATGACAATTGAGAATACTGCGGTTTTCTGGACATAGAACAAAAATAGAAATCTAATGTATGTCTAAATTTTATAAGTTTTTGTTTTGGCTAATACATAATTGCCTTGTGTTAGAGTAAACTGAGAAGTTTCTTGAATCAATTAATTTTAAGAAGTTAACATTTCACTTACAGTCTTCCTGATATAATAAACTTGCTTAATACAGCTCTCTTTATAATCAGTACCAAGTGATACTTCAGCTCAGCCCCTGCCCAAATGATCAAAAATATGGAGTGCAGGCTAAATGATGCAAATTGTCCTGGTTATATATTCTTGTTTTGGTTTGAAGATTCTCCCTTATTTTAATTGTCTACTATATATTTACATGTAAGATACATGAGGTTACTTCAAAAAGTTCATGGAAAGATTTATATTATTTGGTGGCTAGCTAGTACAGGGATCTGAACCCTTGACTTTGGTGTTAAAACACTGTGCTCTAACCAACTGAGCTAGCTCCTTGTATTATCTTTTAATTCTGTTTTTCCACAAATTTCTTGAAGTACTCCTATGTGTGTGTGTGTGTGTGTGTGTGTGTGTGTGTATACAGTTCTGGCCATGTGCAGAAGTTGTAGAATGGTGGTCTGTAGACTAGATTTGGTATTGTTTGCTCTGCAGAATATTGGCTTACACGGTATTTTAAGTCTGAACTATTTAAAAATCAGATTTTTAAAAAATCCAGCTTTGTAACTTTTTGCAAACAGTTAGAAAGTCTGGCAATACTGCCCTAATCCATGTGCAGCAAATCAGGTAGAACGGAGGGGAGGCTATGCCAATGGTATGGGCCTTGTCCTCTGCCATTAACCACAGTCCCCACCACTTCCTACTGCTTCCTGAATACAGGCGTAGGGTAAGTTGTCATTTGTCATCTTACACCAGGTGCGAGTTTGAAATGCTTGATGTAAATCCTACCAATGATTTTGGTTTTAATATTAAGGTCAATGAGGACGGTTTTAAGCAGGAGAGTGACATGGTGTAGGGTCATGGAAATTTGACTGGAGTATTTTGGGGAGATTATTCAGCTCCTGTAAGGACAATGTGTTTGTTTGCACATGATTGCTTCTTACAAGCCAGATGTAGTGGTTATTTGATGTCTGGCAGGTCTGTGATTCTCCCCTTTTGCTTTTTGGCCAGAAATGAGTCACACTGTCTTTGATTTCTCTTAATCATCCTGTTTTGTGTATTTGTGTACTGAGTGTAATTTTCTTGTTTCCTGGAGCTGCACCACATTGTGGAAAACTGTGCTATTGGACTCCTATGGATGTATAAACACCAGAGCTTAGTGTAGGGAGCCCCTCAGATTGCCAACAAGTATGAATTGAATGATAAGACTGTTTCCAATATCTTCCCCACTGTTCTCCTGCATGGCCAAGCATCTTAGCTTCCTAGCTCCAGCCATTAAACTTTAAGGTGACAGAAATAAAATAAATATGACAGAATGACAGTCTTGTTTTTGCTAGAAGTAAATGATGCAAATGCCTTAATTAGATTCAATTCCATATGCCTAGAGAGTAAATCTTCTTCTAAAAAGATGAAAAACTAATGTCTTGTATTAATGAAGGGCCTTTCATCTGGGAGTTTTCCCACATGGTTCACAAACCAACATGGCACAGTAAAAGCAAAGCAAAGACGACTTCTGCCACAAATGAAATGTCACATCTGCTTAATGGTATAAAACAAAACAGTAGACCAGGAACTATAAAAAAACTATTAAAAGACATCATTAATATTTATCTAGAAATGTAGGTTTCCGGAGAGTGAGAGCTAGCTGTTTTAAGCTCTGAGGAACAAGAAATATTATTCCAATGTGTCAAGATATTGTTATACTTGTTCTTCAAAGGTGATTGGAGGGTTTATCTCAAAGTCCTTAAAGAATGGATATGGAAGAGGGGAGGACTAATATACACAGTATCTGACACCTCAACATACTAGTTCTTACAATGACACTGTGAGATATATACGAGTATTATGAGGGACATTATACAGGTGAGAAAACAAAGCTCAGAGTAGGTGAGGAGTTTACCCAAATTAACTCAGTTATTGGTGAAACTAGAATTCAAATTAGGTCTCGTTGATCTCAAGCCCCTATTTTTTCCTACTCTGCCATACTACTTTTCACTACAGCTGTCAAAACCTCTTCTGTTCAAAAATAGACACTCTTGTCTTCTATGTAACAGATCTTTTGTCTTCTCTATCAAAAATTTAGATGACATTTCCTAGAAGCATATGGAGGAGCTGGCCCTGTCACACCTCCATATGTTTCCTTAGCTAACACTAACTTGTGCCCCCCAAATAGTGCACATATGGTGTAGTGGATTGAATTATGTCCCCCCAAAACTCACTGAAGCATAAATTTTGTCCCCCAAGTTTTATGTATTAGAAACTTAGCCCCCACTGTAAATGTTGAGGGTAGGAAATCCTATTACAGTAATTGAAAGGCGGAGCCTTGAAGAAGTGATTAGATTGTAGGACCATGCCGTAGTGAATGGATTAAAAACGGTGGTCAGGGGTGTGGTTCTGAGGGCTTTAAAAGAAGAGAGGAGAGTCTGTCTCTCTCTGCTCTGACATTTTCACAATGTCATCGCTGTCACCACCAGCAAGGCTCTCACCAGATGTGTTCCCTGGGCTTTGGACTTCCCACTCTCAGAAAGTGCAAGCAATAAATTTCATTTTCTTATAAATCATACGGTTCCAGGTCATTTTGTTATAAGCAACAGAAACGGACTAATACATATGGTTTCTAGCTTCTCCTTACTTCAGGGTAAGTTCCTTCGAATGTGGCTTGTTGACATGGAGTGTGACTTACAGTTCCAACGTTGTTCTTATCATTCTTGCAGAGGCTCTAGGGTAAAGAGGTTTTTGGCTAGCGTGCACTGGTTATCTTCCATGAGAAATATCAAGTTAGCTTGTAGCCTTTTCTTGCCCTCCCATGCCCTCCCAGAATGTCTATTCTAAAATAATTTCCTTTTACACTTATAAGGCAATCAACATGCTTATTCTGCTTTTCTTACAGCCTCCATTTCTTCCTCCAATTTTGATAGTTGTATTATATCTACATTGCCAGGGCATACAGCATTTCCATGTTATCCTGTTACCTTTATTCCCATGAAAAGGAGAAAAATTTTTTAAAAATCCAGTATATTTGAATATCAAGCTGAATGCTCTCCTTTCTGCTATAAAGGTGAGTGTATCTGTACAAGGAAGTTCCTGAGGCTTGGACCAAGATAGTTTTCCAAGCTTCAAAGCTCTTGGGCTCCCTCTTCTATTGTTACTTTAAAGTATTAAAAAAACATGGTCATTTGGTGTAGCTGTCTCTCCAGTTGTGCCTGAAAATTGCTTCCATTTGCTTTCTCTGCCATCACTCCCTAAATCTGGATGTACTATTTCTTTCTTTCTCTTTCTTCCTTCCTTTCTTTCTCTCTTTTTCTCTCTCTCTCCCTTCCTTCCTTCCTTCCTTCCTTCCTTCCTTCCTTCCTTCCTTCCTGTGGAGTTCCTGCCCTCAGGTATGTCCTCAGTGTGGGGCTCTTTACTTTCTCAGAGGGCTGTGGGACCAGCCTGTCCAGCAACTGAGACCTCCCTTCTATTCTCCTGCACTCACCTCAAGTGGGGGACTGAGAATCTTCCTCCTTTTTCTACTGTTTTTCTTAGATTGGCTGCCTGAGCCCTCCATTCCCAGGAGGAGCTTCTCCTTTTTGTGGTGATGACTTGCTGGCAATTTCCGGGTTCCCTAGCTCTTAGGACCATCAGAAATCCCTTTGTCTTTCTTCCTCTACCTTGGAGCTTCTGCTCCCACATTCGCCTCGCATCCAACCTGTATTCTGGGTTCATGGGGATTCACTTGTCACCTAGTTTGTCAACAATGTTGTCTTCGACTTACATTTTTCTTTTCATATGCTACCCTAGCTACTTTTTCTATTTTTGAGAGGAGCTTAGGGATATTAAAAATTTATGCTGTTCTCCACCAATATCTTGTCAAAGGACAACACCTTCTTAACTCGTCTCTTTCCTTTTGCTCTCACCCACACAGTCTATTCTCAACCCAGAGTAAGCCTGTTAAAACTAAGTTAGACTATGTTTGCTGAAAACTCTTCAATGGCTTTCAGTCTAATTCAGAGATAAGACAAGATCCTTTCCAGGATCAATGAAGCCCTCCATGATCTGATCCCTCATTACCTCTCTTTCCTCCTCTAATACTACTCTTCTCCTTACTCGCTCTGCCTCTTCATTCTTCCACAAAAATCTGGCATGTTTCAAACTTGGGGACTTTGCATTTGCTGTTCCCTCTGTCTTGAATCATATTCCCTAAGAGAGTCACTTGATCCACAACCTCACTTGCTTCTGGGCTTTTCTCAAATGTCACATTTTCTGTGAAGCCCGCTGGGCCCATCTTATCTGAAATGGCACACTCTATGACACTCTCTAACCTACTGTACATTTTATTATTTTGTTCATTGCCTCCCCACTAGACAAAGATTGATCTCTGCTTGGTTTATTGCTTTATTTCCAGACCCAAGAATAATTCCTGACACATTGTAGGTAGACAATAAACATTATTAGTTGAATGCATTAATAAGGACAGGAAAATAGGGAAATTGTGCTATAAAAGTTCAGAATGAGGAGTGGTTATATCTGGCTAGATGCAGGAGATGGGGATAAGATGAGATCTGACTTCTGAACTGGCTCTTGAAGGAATAGCAGGATTTAAACAGGTTTATCCACTGCTGTGATTTCACAGAGGTCTGTATTTATTTCACACAGGTGTGTGCCATGTTGAAGAGGTAGAAATAACAGGGTGATGAGGCAAATGAAGTTTTTTTTTTTTTTTTTTTTTTTTTTTTTTTTTTTTTTTTTTTTTTTTTTCC
>NW_007734774.1:52830-55017 GCF_000696425.1 Galeopterus variegatus
GGGGGCCCGCCCCCCCGGGGCGGCGCCCCTGCCGCGCCTCCCAAGCGGCGCACTATCCAGTGCGCCACTGGGCCGGCCCCGCAAATGAAGTTTTTGAAGTGATGCTAGGTTTAAGTGTTAAGGATTTGGAAGTTGATGGGTCTGTATGTGTTGAAGGGAGATGTTAAGTTTGGATTAGGCTTTGAAACTTCAGGGTTCTTGGTTGCAAGAAGCATAAACCAGGTTAGGCCGTCATAAGAAAAGGAAATTTTCCGGAGGCATTGGGGCTCAAAAAATTGATGGGAGGTTTGTAAAATGAAGAGCTGGCTAACAGAAGCTGTTGTAAAGGCTATGTGGCAGGAGTAACTTGCTACCACTCCCCCTGAACTGAATGTTAACCCTCAATGTTTGCCAGCATATTTATCCATTTTCCTGCCAGTGGAAATTTGGGTTGTTTCCCGATTTTTGCTATTACAAACCATACTTTTATGAGCATGTATATATGTTTTCTGGTACATGTGATCAAGATTCTCTATGGGGTGAAATTGCCAGGTCATAAGATATGTTCATATTCAGCTTTATAAGATGAAAGAAAATTGTTTCCCAAAGTGATTATACCAATTATACTCCCACAGAAGATTATATAAATGTTCCTTTGCTCCACATTCTCAACCACCCTTCTACTTTTAAAAAGTTTATTTTAAAATTTGCATATGGTAAAATTTACTCTTGTAAATTACTATGGTGGCATGGGTTTCAACAAATACGTACAGCTCTGTATCCACTACTGCAATCAGGATACAGAACAGTTATAGAACCCCAAAATATTCCCTCCACTGCCCCTGTGTAGTCAATCCCTCCCCCGTGCCCAGGCTCTGGAAATCACTAATCTGTTCTCTATATTATCATATTGCCTTTTCCAGAGTGTTGTATAAATGGAATCATGCAGTATGAAGCCTTATGGGTCTGGTTTCTTTTACTCAGTGCTATTGGTTAAATGTGTCCCCCAAAAGTTAATATATTGGAAACTTAATCTCCATTGTAACAGTGTTAAGAGGATGGGAAATCCTACTGTGGTAATTGAAAGGTGGGGCCTTTAAGAGGTGATTAGATTGCGAGGACCATACCCTTGTGAATGGATTAATCCATTGATGGTTTAATAAATGGTCATGGGCATGGTTAAGATGGGTTTATAAGGAGAACAAGTGAGAAGCTTAGCTCTCTCTTGCTCAGCCCATTCTCACCATATGATACACTGTTTTGCTGAGGAGAATCACAACCAAGAAAAAGGCCCTCACCAGATATATTCCCTGGAGTTTGGACTTCCCAGCCTCTGACACTATAAGAAATAAATTTCATTTCTTTGTAAATTACCCAGTTTCATGTATTCTGTTATATGAAACAGAAACAGACTAATATAGTCAGCAAAGTGCTTTTGAGATTCATCTGTTTGTTGCATGTGTCAGTAGATCATTCATTTTTATTGCTGAGTAGTATTCCATTGTATAGATGTCCCACAGTTTGTTTACCCATTCCCTAGGTGAGGGTCATTGGAATTGTTTCCATTTTGGCAATTGTGAATAAGGCTGCTGTTAATATTTGTGTACAGATTTTTTTGCAAGCCCATTTTCATTTTTCTTAGGTAAATATCTAAAATTGGGATTTCTGGGTAATATGGTAACTATGTTTAACTTTGTAAGGAACTGCCAATCTGTTTTCAGAGCAGAAGTGTGCCACTCATATATGTAGTAATGAGAGTTCTAGTTGTTACACTTCTCACTGTGTAACAGAGA
The DNA here is from genome assembly GCF_000696425.1 of Galeopterus variegatus. Taxonomy (NCBI): domain Eukaryota; kingdom Metazoa; phylum Chordata; class Mammalia; order Dermoptera; family Cynocephalidae; genus Galeopterus; species Galeopterus variegatus. Next base: position 54,603 of record NW_007734774.1, read on the forward strand.
CTCAAAAATAATTACTCAAAGCAACATGAATACAATGAGAAGCCCAAAAGGACTGCGCCTCAGAAACGCCTCTGTTAGTAGAAGAAAACTGGGCACAGCCCTGATTCAAAGTTAGCTTCTGTTTTTATTGTAAAGACAAGGAAGTTTCACAAGAAAAATCAGTTGATTCAATTATTTCAAAGGGACACAAAGACATGGGCAATGTGATGAAAGTTATCTATGGCTAAGTATAGCTTAAACAATAGAATCTAGTAACATCATTTAAATTAACAACATGACATTCCAAAGTACAATTTGTGAAGAGGTAAGTTGATCAGACTGTGATCATTATCTAATCCAAAATATAACCTCTCCTTAAATGACTTAAGCAAAAGTTACATTCTTTTTTTTTTTTTTTTTTTTTTTTTGTCTTTTT
>NW_007734774.1:55382-74822 GCF_000696425.1 Galeopterus variegatus
CTCCCGCGCCTCGCTCAGCCAGTGAGCGGGAACCGGTCTGTATGTGGGATCCGAACCCTCGGGCGGGAGCGCTGCCGCGCTTCCCAAGCGGCGCACTATCCAGTGCACCACCGGGCCAGCCCAAAAGTTACATTCTTATGATTAAATCTAAGTATAATCGTCTCTAAAGCTTCCACCAACAAACGGCTTGCCCTTAGCAAACATTTTTTCACATTTTTTCCTACGGCAATTCTTTCAGCAATCAGTATGTTAAATAATCAAAGTACATAATCCCATCCCTAAACAGTGATAAGAGTTGATTAGATGAGCCATTGCCCACTAGCTGTGGGCTTTTGCCCCCTAGCTGAGGACTTTTGTTCCATACAAGCATTACCTAAAAACCCTATACTAAAAATCGACTGAGAATCAACATATAGTTGATTAGAATTGATCAGTCTTTTTGCCCCACTAGCTGTAGGCTTTTGCCCCTAGCTAAAGACTTTTGTCCCATAAGTTTTTTGCTAAAGAGCCCTGTCTACAAATCAAATGTGAATCAAGATTTTTAACCCTCTACACTATTTCTTTGCATCCTTGTCTGTACTTGGTATTGTCATTTACAAAAGTAATTCTAATAGGCATTAGTGGTATCTCACTTTGGTTTTAATTTGCATTTCCCTAATTACAAATGATGTTGAGCATCTTCAAATATGCTTATTTTCCATTCATACTTCTTAGGCAAAGAATTCTTAGATATGACCCTAAAAGAAAAAAAATTGGTAACTTGGACTTCATAAAAATGGTAAATGTTTAGGTAAATATGGGAGGTCTAAACTAGAGTGAGAAAATATAGATTCTAGTATCCGCATCAATTAAATATTTTGTTGGCACTAAATGTCACAAGAAGGAAGCTAGCTTTTTTTTTTGCAGGACAGAGAAAAACATTAGAGAATGAAGACACAGTTAAGGGGAGGAAAAGCTAGGGGGAACTGAGGGATGTAACAGGTTGAAGGACAGAAAAATGTGGTTAGAGAAGGTAGTTACAGAGTGTGCATCACTGAGCTGGAACAGAATTTCAAGTGATGCCAATGCCTGTGAAGTGGCCATGTTTGGGAATGAATGCAGGGGAGTGAATATACAGCTATTTAAGGTTTAGGAGATCCAGGGCTCTAAGGCTAGGGGGTAAATTGGTTGAATAATATGAAGATGAAGGAACTGAAGACATGAGCATAGAATGAAGAGGACAGGTTACAAAGCAGATGTTGAAACCACTGAGGAAGGTGTGAGTGCTTCCGCCACATGTGAAAGTGAACCACAGATATCCAGTCGCATACCCTGCTTAACCCATTCTTGTCTTCTTCCTCAAATACTTCCTTTTTGTTTATACATATATTTTCACAGAATCAGTAACACTCAAAGCAACAACCCTAGAAAGCATTAATAGTTTTTTCATATTTGGCAGTATTCTATAGGGTGGAAATTTAAACCACTGTTAAGACTGACTCTAGGCAGCACATGAAAAAATTGAATATTCACATCCAGATCATAGAGCATAGTCATTATGTTATAATCAGACATCTGCTGTACCAGAAAAGCTTGGCAACGCTGTGCTCTCAGCCTTACTGCCTTAGGCTACCCTATATCTTGTTTTTCTTAAGAGCTGGATGTCTGTACAGAGAAGGCTATTTATCACAATACTATGATAGATCATGATCCTCAGACATATGAACACCTAAATGAATCAACTGGAAGATGCATTTAAAGATGTGTATTCTGTAAAATTTTTTGACGTATTTTTTTCATTTTCTGCGTTATCATCCTGAAGTCACATGTTGGAATCCATCATTAAACTGATTCTGTACTGTATTAGTGTGTTAGTTTATAAAGTGAAGTATGCCTTGTGTGATTATGTTTGGTAGCCTTATTTTTATTAAGGAGAGATGGCATCTCTCACATATGTTTGTCTATGGCTTGTCTAGATCTTTGCCAGGTGTTGTGAAAGGATACAATACATTGTCCTTGGAGGATTACAGTCTAGTTGGGGAGAAAGAATAGATGCGTATAACAGCTAGATTTAGTACAATGGGGTGTAGACATTAATTATACGCTGTCATATCATTTTTAATCATTTTGTGAGTGTTGGAGGCAGTGTATGAACTGGAGAATCACTGAAGTATTCATGGAAATATTGTTGTGGAACTTTGATGTAAATAACACGAGACAAGGAAGAAGTTCTTAGGACGGAAGGACTAAAAAGAAACACGGAGGGCTGAGTATGTGTGTTTATGGAGGAAACAAGTAAGAGAGTAATGGTGGAAGGGGTAGAATGCAGAGGAATTGAGAGAATGGATGTCACAAAGAGTTTAAACACAAATTCAGTGGGAAGGAGGGTGAGATGAGGAAAAAGAAAGTTGTATTTAAAGGAAGATTTTGTTGTTCAGGATTTTAGGGAAACCGTGATTTGTGTTGAGGAAGTTCGATTACAAGCTCATATTTCCTTCATGGCTAACTCACAGTTTTGCCTCCTGTATAATATTGTCAGATTAAGCTTTGAATTTTCCCTTTTCTAAATGGTGTTTATGTTTGAGTGTGCACTGGCTTAGCATCCAGTGATTTAGAATATGTTCATTTCATCTCCCCCAATAAATTTAAGGGTTATGTCTTCTTTATTAAATATAATAGACTACTGTTGAAATTTGATTTTTAAAACTGATTTAGAAGCCATCTTGTCCAATAACCTCTGTTGTGGCCACTTACTTCCACCCAGAGTGCTGTCCCTTCCACAGCTTGGGTGTGCTTTTGATTCGAAAGGGCTCCATCTGTGACTTTTTTCAGAGGAATGACCTCGGGCTACTGAAGCCACTTTGCCCAGACACAGAGATGGAAGTGCTGGGGGTTTAGTGTTACCATCTCTACCCCAGCCCCGCCCCTGTCCCAGGGAACCATAGCCAATGACTGACAGGTGTGAATATGAAAGCCCACCTCCCTTGACTCAAGTTGGGACAGTGTCGAGACATTGTGTGATCCAAAGTGTCCCTGATCAGGCTCAGGCTGGGATTTCACCCAAGATCCCAGCTTTGTTCGGCTTTTCCCCTCTTTGTCTTCCCTCCCCCCTCTCCCCACTCTCTATGGTCTTTCCTTACTTAATAAATCACTTGCATGTGAATCTTCATCTTAAGGTTCATTGGGAGCACTGACATATGACCGTCTCATTTTACTATGGGGAAACTGAGGCCTCCTGTGGTTAACCAATTCACCCAGGAATGCACAGCCTAATTTTGGATTCAAATCTCTTGATTCCATGTCTATGCTTTTTAAAGTTCCCGTTAGTAGTGCTAGGTATACAATAGACATAGAATAGTTGTCTATTGAGTTGATGAATAAGTGAAGAATGCACTAACCTTGTTCAAGACATTTTACCAGGTTCAAAAGGAGGCATGGATTTAAGGTATAATTCTTGCTCTCCAGAAGCTTAAAACAAAAGAGAGGGGATAAGACTATTTATCAAGTGGAATAATAAGACAAATTGCTGTTGGAATCCAGAAGAACATAGGACAGAGGGATCATGCATAATTAGAGCAGGCAAAGAGAAAGAGAGAGCTTCAAAAACAGTGTGGCATCTGAATTGGGGCTGAGAAGGGTTAGGTTTAAATAAAAGTTCATTTCAAAGTTGTTGGCATTTTAAAACTCGGTATAGTTTACTCAGTTTTGTATCCTAATGTCTTCACCCATCATTGGGAAAATTTCCATATTATCATGCAATGGCCTTCAAAATAACTTTTTAATAAATACCCAGAATTTCATGGTATATATTTAATATATTTAATGAAGCCCCTATTATTGAATATTTAGGTTTCCTTAAATTTCTGATAATGGAATGGCACTGCACTGAAGATCTTAGTACATAAACATTTGCTTATGTTTCTGAGATTATATGCCAAGGGTAAATTACTAGAAATATAATTATTGGGTTAAAGTACAGAAAGTTTTTTGAGCATTCCTTATATGTATTGCCTAATTACTTTTCAGAAAACATTTACTATGTTAGCACCTCACTTTTCAGTGGCACACGGTCTGTCAATTCTCCAGAAGTTCAAAGTCATTTATTAATTTATTTATTAATTGATGAAATATTTATTGAGTTCTGACTATATGGGAGACTACATGCTAGGTTGTTCTACATTATCATGTTCTACATTATTATATAGAATCCTTGTGAGGTTTTCCTCTTTTATTCTACTTTTATTCTCTTCTACACCCAATATTCAAATTTTGATTCTTCTCTGCCTTACCAGAGCCATGAACACATTGGTTTCCTTCTTGTATTATTTTCTTAGCTCAAGCCAGGGATTATTTCATTCTTCCTTCTTTTACTGTTGTTTTTTGACAGCACTCCATTCTTGTTCATGGTCAAAATATCTTCTCACATCTCTGAGGATATTAATGGCAATTTTGGGATGTTTTTATTTTTTGCCATTTATCCTTTCTGCTTCTCCCAATAGCTTTTTTCCTGTTTATTTGTTTTGATTTTTGTCTTTTATATTAATGACTTTCCTTAATTGCCTAGTTTTACTTGTGTAATTATACTCACGAATGGGATATAAATGATAATGGTAAACAAGTATGAGAGGCTTACTCTATGCCAGGCCCTGTTCTAAGCACTTTACATTTAATTCTCACAATAATCACATAAAATAGGTTCTCTTATTACTCCCATTTTGTAGATGAGGTATGAGAAGCTAATAACTCGCCATAGGCCTTACAGTCAATAAACAGCAGAGCTAGGATTGCAAGTGAGAGAGTTCAGATCCATAGTATAGTGTCTGCTTAGAAATTTTATGCAGGGTGGTCACAGGTCAGGCTGGTACTTGATTTTCTTTTATCTTGGTTTGATTAGACTACCCTGTGCAGATCCTGCCTACCAGCCAGGGTTCTGGCATCTGAGGGGGAAAGAAAGCTGAGAGTCTCAACATTCAGTCCATGAACTTTCCCTTAATCCAACCTCCCTGCTTTCACTATCGCACCTGCTTTCAGTTGATCTGCTGTCACCCAGTCCAGAGGCCTGCAAGTTTACCCTCACCAGAGAACAATTCTCTGATCTTTTGAAGAGGTGGGTGAGGGCCAGTGGACTGACTGTGCTAAGTAAGAAAAAACATCTGGGAGTATAATTATTTCTTTTTTTAAAAAGCAATAGTTTTACTGAGATACAATTCACCTATTTAAAGTGTGAAATTCAATGGTTTGTAGTATATTCACGGAGTTGTGGAAACATCACCACAATCAATTTTACAACATTTTTGTCCCCCCACCACAAGACCCTGTACCCATTAAATCACTCTCTGTTCTCTTCCTCCTACCCCAGCCCTAGGCAACCACTAATTTATTTTGTGTCTATATAGATTTGCCTATTCTCAACATTTTATATAAGTGGAATCAGTTCTATAAAATCAATACGTGATTTTTTTCTGACCGGTTTCATTCACTTGAGATAATGTTTCCAAGGCTTATAGATGTTGTACCATGTATCAGTACTTCATTCCTTTTTTATGGCTGAATATTACATTGTATGAATATACCACATGTTGTTTATCCATTCATCACTTGATGGACATTTGGGTTGTTTCCATTTTGGGGGTATTATGACTAATGCTGTTATAAACATTTATGTACAAGTTTCCATATGGATATATGTTTTCAATTCTCTTGGGAGTGGAACTTTTGGGTGATATGGTAACTCTGGGTTCAGTCATTTGAAAAACTGCCAGGTTGTTTTCCAAAGTGGCTGCACCATTTTACATTTACAGAGGTTGAGGGTGTCAATTTCTAACTACATCTTAAACGTTCAAGCACTGTTTAAGCTCTGCCTTCCCTGTTGCTACCTGAGGTATTTGCGGATCTGTGGTGTGTTTCAGATTTTTTCACTGCTAGCTTGGCATGCTTCTATATTTATTTCTACTCATCCAAAAATTTGTGCTGTTGTCTCTTCTCCATTCTCTTTTCCCTGTAGATGTGCATTTTTTCTTCTTTTTTATCCATTTGCTGTCTTTTCAATGAGGTTTCAGGATGTATTGGAGGTAAATGCATATGTTCAACCTGACAGTTTAAACTGGAAATCTCTTCAGTTTTTTTTCTTTCTTTTAATTTCATTTAAATTTTAATATATCTTATTAAAAACATTTGGAATATAATCCCATTTTATGAGGTGATCTCTACTTTTCTCTTTAATATATGCATATAACTACACATTTCTTCATCCCATCTCTACAGACAGAGAGAGAAGTTTGGCATATTTTTCACCTAATATTAACAATGTTTATTTCTGATTGATGGGATTTGGGGTAATTCTTTGCTTTCTAATACTTTTGTGCCTTGCTCCCTTTTTTAGAAAAATGAGAAGCACGGGTTAATTTTATAAAAATGATGAAATCATTGTGCAAAAAACCCGCCAAATTTGATGTCATGGAAATTAAGGGAGTAGGATGCCTCAAAGAAAGCATGAAAAATAACATCAAATAGAGCAGAGAAGTCGAAGAAGAAAAAGACAGAAAAGGGATCATTATTCCTTCAGTTATAGGCTCTACATCCTTGTTTTCACTTGGCAACCTTAATTTTTATTTCAGAAGTCATAAAATGTATGCGATATATATACCATGACATGCTTAAAAAATAGCAAATAACAAGATACTCATTGATGCCTCTAGAGACCCATGTGCAACTCTGTGAGGTTAATGAAAATTGTATTTGTGAAAATTAAGCTATAATTTGGCCTAATTTTCAGAATAGCATTAAAAAAATCACATTAGAGAAAAATTTCTCATCTAAAATTCTTGGTATTGTCAGTATGACAAATGCCAATATGAGCATGCATGTCTTGAAATACTATGTTAATAGGTAAATATTATTTGGGAAGAGAAATCTGACACTACCCACTCAGGAAACTTTCTGTCCCCAGGGCAGGGTGAAATGGAGCTCAATAGGAGAAGGAAACAAATGAGAACAGAAACATTTTGTTAAGCATGAACTTCACTCTTCAGATTGGGCTGGTGTGTAGGATCACACCTCCCCAGTTCTCAGTACTGAGCTTAGGAAAGCAAAATAACATCATCACCTCTGAGCCGAAAGTCAAAGTTAAGGGTTCACGGCCATGTGAAATCCAAATTCCAATATTGTTCACCCTGAATAAGAGCAGACCAACTTCTCTCCTATTTCCTTCCATCTTTATTTGTTTCTGCACATGGGCTTTGTCATAATCTTTTCCTCTGGTTCTAATTCCAATTACTCCCTACACATCATTGAAATAAGCTGTCATCTACGACAGTGCAGAAAGTGAGTGCAGGAAGCACCAGCATCAACTTCACTTGGGATCTTTTAGGAATGCATATTGTCAGGCTGCACTCCACACCTACTGAATCAAAATCTCTGGGGAGGGGTCCAGGAATATGCATATTTATTAGTTCTCCAGGTGAAAACCTGCAGTCTACAAGATATCAATTGGGTGGCTGGTGAAAATCTCTTTCTGAATAGTTTTGGGAGACAATTCTCCTTGAGTCTCTTGCATTTTTCAGCACCGCACTCTCCCGAGTGAGCCACTGGCCGGCCCCGAGTCTCTTGCATTTTTACACATCTTGTGAGCAGAGGCACTGATTGGCCTTTGTTCTGTATTCTCTTTTTTAGGGTGTATATATGGCAAACAGCCTTGGAAGATAGAGATCGAAAGCCTCTGAAAAAGAAGGCATATTTGCTTACTGCCCAGTATAATAAAAATAATCTACCCCAATGTGGCAAAGAGAAGGCATGCTGACTTTTCTAAGTTTGGGGTTTCTCAGTTGTGATACACACTCACTGCAGGTGCAGGCATCCACCAGGGCCCCTCTGTGTTACCGTATGGGACATGTGGGGTAAGGGGAATTGACACAAACATGATGCTTATGCTGCTGGCTGTGCTGTAATAAAATCTTTTGTCTCTTATCTAGGAGTCTCCTGTCCTCTGCCAGCATCTATGAAACTGTGGGAGCTAATTTGTCAGCTTGTAGGCAGGGTGAACTCTCAGGCCCTTTGCAGTTATTGATAAATAATTCTTCACTGACCTGAGTGGTGCAAGGCATTTTTATTTGTTTGTTTTGGAAACCTGTTGCTTTACATTAGGATATTGAATCTCCAGACTTTCTCTATTAAAGTATAGCATTATCTGGGAAGTATGACCTTAGCCATCAGTCTCAATTAATTTTATCAGATGAACTAGCAGGTGCTGAGAAAATGAAAGACAGTTTTAAGGAGTTGAGAGGTGGACATATCTTGAATAAAGATATGTGCAAAGGAGATGGTCAGACTCAAAAGGATGTCCTAGAGTGGGAAAAGCCCAGAAGATACACTTTTGTGTTCTGAAATTTTGCCTGGAGCCTGCTCTGCCAGCATTCATCTCAGCTGGACACACAATGCACACTGATTTCCTGTAATTCCCTTCCTCATTCACAGCAAATCAAGGGCATCTGCTGGCAATGCTGTGGATTCTGTTGTTTGCAAACAGCAAGTAAACATCATCCATTGTCTGAGCTTTTTGGAATGGAAGTGTTATAACATGGGCAGTAAGAAGGTTTACTATGTGGTGAGAGAAGTAGAAGAAAAAAGAGCTAATAAAACTAAGAAAAGGACAATAGGGGAATTTCTGCCATTACCAATTTGTGCTGAAGCAAATTTGGTCCAAATCCATTTTTGTGAATTCCCTCACTTAGTTTGATAAGTCCACATATGAAGAGTCACACAGGTAATACAAAAATATTTATTTTAAAGCATAAATCAGATACTTAAGTTTAGAAGCACAATCCCACTGACCTGCAGTGAAGTTTTGGGTTCATTGCACATTCTAATTAGCTGAGGACTCACAATTAAATATGGAGACCAAAATTTTTGCATCCTAAATTGGGATATATGGTTTGACAGATACACATCTACTTACTCAACAGTAGAAAATGTGAAATTGAGATAGTCCTGGAAAAGCAAGAATGGTCATTATGCAATTAAATTATACACATTTAAACATTGTTAACATTATTAGAGGATAAAATACATTTAGTCATAAAATGCAGAACACAATTTATCTGTTGCTTCAAAGACCTCAGGGTCATATGAACATGAACTAAAATTTTTTTTGAATCTTAAGCTATTTTTGTTTATATCTATTTTGGAAAAATGGTGCTTCAGTGAATGCATTCTTTTATATTTCTTTCTTTCTTTCTTTCTTTTTATTATTATTATTAGCATATTCATGCTTACAAATTGTGATATTTCTTTATGCCCTTTACCCGACCTATTACTTTGGCAGACAACTGGATAAGGAAAATGTGGTATATATACACAATGGAATACTACTCAGCCATAGAAAAGAATGAAATTTTGCCATTTGCAGGAACATTGATGAGTCTGGAGAAAATTATGTTAAGTGAAATGAGCCAGACAATGAATACATTTTTAAAAAAATTCTTTGGTCCTAACTACAGTTGTATTTTCTGTCTAAGTGATTCTCTGAGAAACGATGAAGATTTTCATTGGAAAACTTTCTATCATGTCTAAGGGGTTAGCTGCAAATTCTTACTTTCTGATTTGGAGTCTGTATAATATGGATTTCCATGGTAACCTATACAATAGAAATAGCAATAGTAAAAGCAATATAGGATTGACTGCCAGTGAAAACAGAGCTGGAACTATCCTGTCTACATATTATCTCTCCATTATGTCCACCTGCTGTCTTGTCCTACAGTAGTTATACTCATCAAACCTGGGCTTTTTTGGGAAAGGAGTTCTCAAATAGTCAAGTCCCTTATTTAATTGGCTGGTGGTAGTAAACATGGAAAACTTTAACAGAATTCTTTTGACTGAATTCACTGGGTCCACAAAGGACTCTAAGGGAAGCATGATAGCCCAGGAAATAGCTTCTGCAGTGTCTAAAGTTTAAAATCAGAACCTTGTGTTATATTTAAAGTTTATGAATTTCTAAGATTGGTATTGTGAACTTCAGAGGAGTATCGTATTTCAGAATAATGCTTGTAATGTTTATGTGTTTATATTCCGCATCAGTGAGTTCACTCATTTATTTAGTCAACAAATATTTATTGGATTCCTACTGTGTGCAACACTTGGCCAACGTTAGGGACAAAAAGATCAATGAGACAAAAATTCCTGCTCTTGAGTAACTCAACAATTTGTCAGGAAAACAATAAAATAAACAAATTGTTACTATAACACTATGGTAAATACTACAATAATAATATTTACAAAGTTCTGTGAAACTAAAGAGCACACTAATAATTCAGCCTAGGGGTAGGACCCACAGAGAAGGTGACATCTAATATTTGAAAAAGGAGCAATGCTCAGGATCATCCTAGGAAGTAGAAATTACTCCTTTTTGTAGCAGCAGGAGTAGAGTAGTAAGAATATGAAGAGTAACTGTAAGTTACAGGGCATTTACTAAGTGTCAGGCAAAATGCTAAACCCTTGGCATAGACCACATTTTTATAATATATTCACCAACCAAAATGATAGATATTGTTATCATTTTATAGAGGAATAGACTGAAACTTTAGAATATCAAGTAATCTGCCCAAGATCACTTAGGTAGGAGACAGGAAATTTTTGATGAATGAGTGAATGAAATCACACAACATTCATAAATCTGGTATTGAAGTATCTCATAATCAAATTATAATATCCCGAGAGATCATACAAGTTGGTATTTCATTGTCCAAACAACTGTCATGGCATAAGCAATTTCAACTTTTCTTTGGAAGGAATCAGAAACTCTTCATCCTGGTCTTGCTTCAGGAAAGTTATCACTTAGCCTTAAAAAACTTTCATTTCTAACAGTTACACCAACTTCTCCTCACAGGGCCTTAATTTGCCAAGTGGGATGAAGATATGTTCACTTATCTACATTGGCTCAAATCAAAATGAGCTTTATTTGTTCTTTTGTGCCTGAATATCATTTCCCTACTTTAAAAAATAGGGTTTTGAATGCAAACAACCCTCTTGTTTGCACATATGCTAGTTATATGAACATTATAAAATGGTCACTACCTATTTCCTTACTTTGTAAATTTCTTCCCTGGTGGTCATACATTTTTCTAACCCATATTTCACCAAATGTTTGATTACCTCCCAAGTACCTCATTCAGTAAACATCTACTGAACTTTTAGATTCAGTCACATCTGTTATAATTCTCTTTTTGCCCTTAAACTAACTTTCTGAGGTGGGTATTATTATCCGTTTTTCCGAGAACTTTTTGAAGTTCTTTCGTATATTCACATTGTTGTGCAGCTATCCGTTATTCATCTCCAAAACTTTTTTTGCAGCTGGCTGGTATGGATCCGAACCCTTGACCTTGGTGTTATAAGGCTGCCCTCTAACCAACTGAGCTAACCAGCAAGACCTGAGGTGGGTATTTTATTAATCTTGTTTAAAGATTGCAAGACCTAGGCTTGGACAATTTGGTGTATGGTTCAAGGTCATAGAGTCAGCAGAACAAAGATTAGAATTCAAATATTTTGACACCATGTCACCAGCTTGTTCCACAAGACCAGAGAGTCTCTTTATAAATGGAATGAAACCATCCTTTCTATAACATGGCCAAGATAAAACTGGAGCACATTAAACAATTCAAGATAGTCAGTATCTGACTGTATCAAAAGGATTGGCCTAGGAAATAAGTGTTGTAGAAGTGAAGTCAATATGGGCTATGTTACTCTGGAATTGGGTTTGGCCAGGTGGATGGAACAAGAGCAAAAGGGAGACTTGCTTGACTGGAGAAAAAGCATCAGCAAATACGTTGAGTTGTGGCTAAGCATCTGATCTGGGTACAAATAAAAATTCTTACATTATGTTAAGTGAAATAAGTCAGGCACAGAAAGTTAAATACTGAACATTCTCATTCTCATGTGGGAGCTAAAAAAAAAAGTTGAACTTTTAGAAGTAGAGAATGGAATTGTGGTTAATAGAGGCTGGGGAGGGTAGGGGGAAGGGGAGTAGGGAGAGGTTGGTTAATGGACACAAAATCACAGCTAGATAAGAAAAATAAGTTCTAATGGTGTAGTGCTAGGTGTCCATAACAGTAATTTGTTGTATGTTCTCAAATGGCTGGAAGAGAGGAGCTCAAATGTTTTCATTACAAAGAAATGTTAAAAGTTTGTGATGATGAATATGCTAATTCCTTGATTTGATTATCACATGTTGTATACAGGTATTGAAATATAACTCTGTGCCCCATAAATATGTGCGATCAATATGTTTCAATTAAAAAATAATAAATTCCTTAAAAAGTATTCCTGATTAAATCATTGGAATTATTTCAGGATAAGTTTTTCAATGCTTTTGGCATTGCCTCAAATACTTTCTTGACTAAGATGGTATGAAAATAATCAAACAAAGCCTAGAAGAAGAACCTGGAGACATTTTTAAAACCATATTCATGTTCAGAAAACCAGAATGGTGGCTACTTAATTTGACAAACAGTTGACCATGCACATATAAAAACACAGGGCTGTATAGTTAATGCAGGTTAAACAAGGTATATTTGATGGCATGTATACACCATAGTAATATGACCTTACTCTGTTTTTAATTTTATCTCTGTGAATACAAGCATATTACATATTCCACTTGCAATCATTTTTCTCAGCAGTTCATCCATTGACATGCACACACACGCATGTGAGCAGATGTTTTCTAGTACCTTTGGCAGAAGAATTTAGTGCCTTGTACACATCACACCTGCCATGTCATGCTTATTGATTGAACGATTCAGCTCACTGAAAGGTACTGGGTGAGATATTAATTTTAAAATAAAAGCCTTCACATCTGCTAATGCCTGTCAATCTCTGGAGTGAATGTGCCATTCGAGCCAACGGAAGTGGGCAGAAGCAGCTTTCATGGGTAGGGGCTGACAAGTTATTTTGAGTCTGCTGAATTACCTTTATTGTTGCCCCATACTTATAGGCAGACCTTTCCTTCCATTAAACTCTAGCGCTCACAGTACTTCTGAAAATAGCTCTAGTGGTTTGGAACCCATCTTCTTGGGTTTTCGCATAAATGGAATATTTGTGGTAGTTGAGTGATAAATAGTGAGATAATGGTGTTTTACGGGCAGTGAAATGACAAGGTCAGTTTTAATTAAGCTGAGATCAACCTCAGTCTGTATTGCACACTTCTGATTAGGTTATTTCAAATTAACATAAGTTTTTGGAGACTTCGCTGAAGTCAGTGGTGTTAAACACCAGCTGTGCTGGCAGAGAAGCGTGGGATATGAGAAGGAGATAGCATTCACATTGAAATTAGCACTTGGCACAATATAATTCTCTGATTGCAAACTATGTGGAGTTGCCTGTGCTAATTGGTTGATTTTATTTGAAGCAGATGTTGTTAGCTTTCCCACTAATGATCTGCAGAGAAATTCTTTTGAAAGACATGCCATGTTAGGATCTCTGCAGTATAATAAGCTAATTACAACTTTAAGTACTTGCAGTAATTAGCACAATGTGTATAAAGTGTTCCTGATCTTTTCACCCTGCCGCATTATTGTCAGGGCAGCTTGAAAAACAAAAAGGAATGCTAGCTGGATTGAGTCTCCCTGGTCTAGCCTCTTCGTTTCCCAGACTTCTGCACTAAAGAGATAATGATCTCAACTTAAATCGTTCTCTTTCAGGCATGCCAAAAAGGTTTAGGACCAACCCTCACCCTACAATGCCCCCAAAATGGAGAGTGAAATTTGCCAAACTAAATGTTACCTCCAACACATATGCCTTTAAAGCCTGTGAATTCTTCAAACATTAGCAAAAAGAGAGGTATTTGAGGATACCATTTGCATATTTATCTCATGTTCATTTATTTTATTGTTTACCAGTTTGGTCCAGTGATCAAACCTGTCTTTTATTTGAGAACATTGGCCCACCACACTTCCATGTCAAAACTCTAATTTCCCTCTATAGAAAGCTTTAAGTGCTTGATATTTCTGTAAGCCTAAAATCTAGTTTCTCTGTATTTTTAAAAACCAGGTTACAAATATATATTTTGCATATACTGATTATGAGAGTGCAGATATAATGGGAGTATGAGGGGTCTTCAAAGAGTTCATGAAGAGATTTTGTATTATCTTTTAATTCTGATTTTTCCCACGAATATTTTGAAGTACCCTTGTAGATGGGGGGAGTGTGAGAAAATGGGGAAAAATGAAATGGGAAGAAAAGAATTGATAGAGAAAAATTCTTAATAACATAGCAAGAAAGTCCACAAGGTAGTAAGTGCCATTACAGGAGTGGACCTGACATTTGAGGCTGGTGACTAAAATTCTAGAATCTAAGTGGCTAAGTTGATGAGTAGAAAATGAAGTGAAATGTCACCATTTCAATAACTCTTTGTGGCCTTATTAAGGAGGTTTGGAGTTTAAATTTTTAAGATCTAATATTTGAGATTGATGTTTAAGAGTAAATATGTAGCTGTTCATAACATAGCCTTGTACTGGAACAGGTGAATATATCTAGCTTTTATGCTTTTTTTCATGGCTCTTTCTTTGGTTTCAGGGTACTTCTGGGAGAGGCAGAAACTGAACAAATTCTTATTTTAAAGTACCTTTGAAGAAGTTGGCTGGCTCATGCCTCTTGGCTCTAATTTCTCAAAAGTAGGCAACCTGATGTCATATTCTGAACTTGCTGCAGAAACAGGGTAGAAAATTCCTATATTCACAACTCTAGTGCTGTTGTCCCCTCAGTTCTGGAATTGAAAACTGGGATTTCTGTGCCTGCTGGATTTACAACTGCTTCCAATGATGTAGAATTTCACAAGGTAAATAGTCAGGCTCCTGATAACTTCAACTGTTCATATCCTAAAGGGAAAAGGAGTCAAACGAAAATATCATAGTTACTTTAGAAAAGCAGAAATACAGAGGGCTGGTAGAGATTGGCTCTCTCAAATTATTAAAAGAAAGGAAGCTTGTAAGTTTAAGGGAATCCCAGTACTTTAAACATTCTTCTTAAATGTAAATAAACATTTTATAGGTGTAAAAATTTATTGATATAAGTAATGAAAAATTAAACAGAAAATACTTTGTACTTTGTTTCTTCCTAAGTCCACTGAGCACTTAAGGCTCAATAATTAAGGCCCTAAAATAACTGAGAAATAATTAAGAGAAATAATAATAATTAAGAGAAATAATTATATTCAAGCAAAACATTTAAGGACAGGATTTAGACCTAGTGCTGACATTTTACACCTGGAACAGTGTCTGACATGTCTTAGGCATATGGCAAATAGGGATACCTATGGGTGCTTTAATACAAAACGTTGGAGGCACACACTGGGTGTTTGTAGTTTTGACATCTAGCATCCTTGCTGAAAGAATGTAAAGGTCTTATTTGGCTGTGGAAGGGGTCCATCCACCTAGTAATGGGGCATCTGTTAGAGTAACGTAAACTTGTTTGACAGTAAACCTATGGATTTACCCTGTTTTGTCAGTGAGGATCCTTTGTTATCTTGTTTTTGTTTACTTAAACCCAAAGTTTCTATTATTTACTCCTAATATAATACCATGGTCATAAATATATAGATTCCTAATAGTAGTTTTTTGCTCTCAATATAAATAAGCTGCATTTTCATAAGTTGGAGAAAACTAGAAGTTGTGATGCTTGAAATAGAATAGTCTATATACACGTGAATGTTATATTAAATATAGTGATAGATATATAACATATGCATCATATTATGCATTATGCTGTAAATTATCTATAATATAGGTTTTTAATATTTATCTATGTATGTATGCATATATCTAGCTAGCTAGCTATATTATCTTTCAAGAGAATTCACTATTAGAAGGACCATAATCAAATGATTAAGTTTATAATTTTATTATATTCTGATAACACTTATTTGGAAGGAGCTAATGGCTAATCCATGACCTCTTCTCCTGCACTTTTTCATGAAAAGAAAATAATCTGACATACAGAAGGACAAACTGACTTTTTAAACCTCTCAGCTTTCTAGAACTGAAGAGTTTTCCTGAAGAGAAGGACCCCGGCTTTCAGGGGAATCATCAGATTGAGAGATGACGTTTCATAATATATCTGCCTACTGCCAACCCTCTGTGTTCCAATATGGCACTCCACTGTCCTGTCAGGGTCTAATGAAGCATGCAACTCCATGTGACTTATTGCTGAGGTGCCAGTAGAAATGATCATTTCCTTTACTTCCAGAGTGAGGACAAGAGACCCTAATTTGATTGTTGGAAAAAAATTAAAACTAACCCCAGATTTTAACATCAAAGAACTGAGATTTGATCTTTAGAGGATACAACAATTACATGTGAAAGTCTGTTTCATTTAAGATTTTTAAAAAAGTCAATCTGAAAAGCATGAGGGGATAGTTACATTAATTACCCTGACCCGACCATTATACATATGTATGTATCAAAACATCAGATTGTACCCCATAAGTATGCACAATTACGTGATAATTAAAATAAATAAATACTTTTTAAAAGTCAAAATCAAAATAAAAGTCAAACTCATGCCTTCAGTTTTGTATGTCATAGATTGCTGGGATAGGCCTAAATAATATCATTTTGAAGAACAGAATTTTTCTCATTTTCCAATACATTTTTCTTTTTATTTGCCACAAAAAGCTTGAAAAACAAACTCCCTGAGGCACCAGAAGCAGGAGCAAGCAGGGTGGTTTGGCTGCAGACCAGAGGAACACAATGGGTTTCTGCTTTCTTTCTGTTCATCGCTTCCTCCTTCCCTCTAAAGCACACACAAAGCTCTGCATGACTTTTTGGTTTCAGGCTCCAGTTTTGCAATTTTTTCCACCGTGTGTTGGGAAGAAATTGAAATGTAAAATTATATCCTCTGAAACAATCATATTGTTTTGGGGTCATAGAAAGAAGAGGTACGGGGATGAGTTTTTTCTTTAAAAATAAAAAAAAAAGGGTTGCTATGAGCCACAATACCCATCCCTTGCTGCTCCATGAACCTCTCAGCTTTTTTTTTTTTTTTTAAAAAACCTCTTATTTAATTTTGCAAAAAAGTAGCTTAACCACTGAGAAAATTGTGCAGAGGAAAGAAAATTTCTTCCTGATGAGAGATTATGCTCAGCAGAGATGCAGTAGTATATTGTGTCGCTTGTTTCTATCTGCTATTTTCTCTCCTCTGGGCATACCCCATTTCACATATACATCCCGTAAGTCATTGGGCTGAGAGTTTAGCAGACCCAGACGTGAAGAAGGTGCGATTTCAGCTCTAGTCATAGCAGGTAATGGAGTTGGGAAAGAAGGTTTCAATATTGTTTCAAGGAAGTTGAAAATGACTAATGTGATGACTAATTGGAGCATCTAAAACAAAAGTATAGCTCTGCACTACAGTAAGAATGAATGACCTTCTTGGCTTGGAAGAGGAGGCAAGAGGGTGGAGGAATCTTTGGGAGGAAGATTTTAGAACAAATAGACCTATAATGTTGGTATTTAAATGCAATTTACTCATTCGCTTCAGTAGATAAAGTCTTAATACTTGTGTCAACTGTGGGCAGAGCTGAAGAATTATAAGCATTAATTTGTTTTAAATAATTTGAAAAAGAACAGTTTTATTAAACACTACAGTCATTTAAGTAAAAATTTAAAATAAATCTCTTTATCTTATAAAATAATCTCTGCCTGCAGTTCTTCCTTCCTTTATTTATTTTTTAAACAGACTTTATTTTTTAGAGCAGTTGTGGATTCACAGCAAAATTTAGTGGAAGGTACAGAGATTTTCCACATCCCTCTGCCCCCACTCATGCACAGCTTCCCCCACTAGCAACATCCCCTACCAGAGTGGTATATTTGTTACCATTGATGAACCTACATTGATGTGTCATTATCGTGCAAAGTCCACAATTTACTTTAGGGTTCTCTCTCTTTTTTTTTTTTCTTCCTTTTTGTCTTTTTTCATGTCCGGCAATGGATCACAACCCTCAGTGTCACGCCCGTACCGGACCGGGACCGGCAACGGGATCGCAACCCTCGGCGCCGCGTCCACACCTCGCTCAGCCAGTGAGCGGGAACCGGTCTGTATGTGGGATCCGAACCCTCGGCGGGAGCGCCCCCGCGCTCCCAAGCGGCGCACTGTAGCAGTGCACCACCGGGCCGGCCCTTTAGGGTTCTCTCTTGATGTTATGCATTGTATGGGTTTGGACAATGTGTAATGACATGTATCCACCATTATAGTACCATTGAGAAGAGTTTCATTGTCAGAAAAATCCTCTATGCTCTGCCTATTCATTCCTCCCTCCCCCTGGTCCCCAGCAGGTCTTTTTTTAATGGTTAGATTTAAAAAATGATAAATAATGTGTGCTTTAAAAAAGACATCATGCAGCAATGGTTCCTCAGCATCAATTACACTTCCTTAGATGCTGGAGCCAAGAAAGTTGTGGTCTTTAAGTCTAAATATCCTCCCTACTTGCCCAGACCCACCCAAGTGCCTGCCCCCGTGGTATGGGTTTGCAATGTGGACGTGGGATGAGTTAGGTGACTTTGAGGACAGAAACCATGTTTTTATTTATCTTTGTATCCCCATGCCTGATAAATATGAGTAGTAAGTACTCAATAATCATTGATCAAAGGAATGCTTAGTTTCCTGGATCTTGACTTGTTGTATCTGGGATTCAGGTGTAAATATGCTTACTGACAAATTCCAGGCTTAGGTGCGAGATAATTAGCAATTAATCAGCACTGTCTGATGCTCTCTTTAGATTCAGTTAAGGATGTAAAAACATATATCTGAAGTTTCTACCCCTCCCCCCACACCTAAACTCACCAGCATATATACTCCAATACATATATTTGAATTTA
Organism: Galeopterus variegatus; assembly: GCF_000696425.1. Classification (NCBI taxonomy): domain Eukaryota; kingdom Metazoa; phylum Chordata; class Mammalia; order Dermoptera; family Cynocephalidae; genus Galeopterus; species Galeopterus variegatus. The sequence goes on from NW_007734774.1 coordinate 74,219, forward strand.
TCTGAAGATGATAAAACTTTAGATTAAATATTGCTGAGAACAAGTGCTTGAATTCTAAGAAAGTAGACTTTTTAAATTAAAACATGATTTTGCATATCTGTAGGGTACAGCATTGAATATCAATACTTGTATTTGATATGTGATGCTCAGGATAATTAGTATAGTCATCATTACACAATGTAATCATCCTATGTGGCCCTTTACCAATTTGGTTAGCGAGAAATAAGAAAGTAGAGATTATAACAAAGCAGGACAACAGAAGAGAATGTAGGATAATCCACTATGTGGAACATTCAACACACCTATTTTACCTGCAGAGCATGAGCGATTAGCTAAATTAAAAAAATGCAAATCAAAGTTTGTGAAATGTTCTTAGGCATTCTGGAAGTACAGTTTCTATTTTAGATTTATGGGCACTTGAATAACTTAAAACATTATTAACATGTGCAAGGACTTATTTTTTTAAGATAATGTTTTGAAAAATGAGTTGTGGTGGTATTGATGGTAATGATTGGAACTGAGTTTGGTTCTGAAATAAATATGACGTTGTTGCCATAAAATGTACTGGAAAGATGGCAGCAAAAAAAAAAAAAAAAAAAAAAGG
>NW_007734774.1:75822-87706 GCF_000696425.1 Galeopterus variegatus
AAAAAAAAAAAAAAAAAAAAAAAGGGAGGGGGCGGAGGAGGGAGAGGAGAAGGATGAATTTATTTTGTACTGTAGTTCTCTTTTGACAATGCCAAGTTGCATCCTTTGAGTTGCTCCTCAACCACTATATTCATCAAATTTAACAATTTTTTCCCCCAGATTCTTCTCTCAGTAACTAGAAGTTGCATTGTGAATGGGGAGGGTGTTCAAAATGACTGAAGCTACCTGGGCAGAGAACCCTGCCATTGGTTTGATAACTTAACCTCCCCCTCATCCCCGCTCCTTATTTTTTTCAGGAAAAGCCAAAAGCCAAGCCAGACATTTGGAATTACATCCTGGCCATACATTTGGAAGTCCAGATTCTACTCTCATAATTTAGGCCCCTGAATTATAGTTTTTTATCTTATGGTCTTTGAACAAAAGGTATATAAAAGTAACTGTTATAAGCACTGCTAGCATTCTATTCAAGGCTGTGAATTACCACATGGTTTGGAAAAGAGGGTGGGGACATTATCCTAATTTGGGGGAACAAGCTACTTGGCAGTAGTTGATATGGCTAATTCTTGAACCTTGCTTTTCAAGTTGAATTGCTCAGGGTTGGAACTGACTAGATTTGGCTCATGGAATTCCAGATCCTCTGGTAATTATAGTGTAAGACTAAATTTTCTATTCTCATGTATCCTTTTAAAATACTCTCATTCCTCATTTGGTGCCTTTCACCCAGTGTTTAGGGGTTATAACTTTTATGAGTAAAATTTAGTTTTAAATGGAAGAAAATTTAGCTCTTGCTGCCATGGTACTAGTTAATCATAAGTTCATAAAAAAAGCTAACATACTGGGTCAGAGAGACAGCACTAAAATTTGATGCGTTTGGGGAAAATAAATTAAAAAGGTCTGGTAGAAAGCTTGCACTCTAGAGCTCTTTCTCTGCCATCTGTCATGTGAGGCATAAACCTGTGCCCTTGTGTGTACCCAAATGCAATGTATCTCTTCTATCTAAAGCCAGATAATTACAAGTTTCCATAGTCCCTTGGCAGATTGAATAAAGGGTTACTTTAATTTCTTTTCATAGGCTCTAGATGTATATTGTGTTCTGTGAAGATACTGTACACAGTTCTGTAGTAGGGCTGACTATAAGCATTGTATTAATTAATATGTCTGTTTAGCTAATAATAACCTGAGATTGGCTCAAGAGTACATAGCATGTGGTTATCTTTAGGATGCCGAATAACTGTGTGATTTTGTTTATCATCATCTTCATTAAGAAGTATCATGTACAATTCAAGTAATAGAAACTCATCAGATGTTTCTGGCACAATGTAAGGGACATATAGCCATCTAAACGACCATTCAGTCAGAAGACCAATAACTCATTGCCATTATTTATGAGCAAGATAAATATATTGTGGAGTAGTGATAAATGTTATCACAAGTAGAGAAAATGATTTCTTTACCTAAGGGGCATTTTATATTACTGTTCTAATTAATCAGGGAGTAGATTAGGAAAAGGTTGGAGTTTCAAAAGAGAAGAGAAAGGCTTTGTGAGCAAGAATGGTGTATTTTTTATTTGTTTGTTTTGTTTTTGTTTTTTGGTATCAGACACAGGAAGAAAGGGGTTGTTCAGCAAAATTCTGTTGTGGAGACTTGGAAGATGAGGGCGAGGTTATTTCACAAAAACTGTGAGGTTTGACTTGGACGTAAAACAATACATTTTTTATGTATGACAAAGAACAATATCTTACCTGCTTTTTGGTCTTTTTACATGTAATTTAGTGCCAGTTTTTTTAGAATAAAGAAATTGTAATAATTTCATCATTTAAATGATTAAATAAATAATTTTAAATTATATTATGAACAGCACTAAATATACTGGAACGACATGAAAGAGAACAAAGAGGAATTTGCAAATTGCCCTATGGATGTTCAACAAATTCTAATTTACCATGGTAATAGAAACAGAATAATCAAAATAAAGGCTGGCAAATGCAAGCGATGACAAAGATTCATGTAAATCCTATTGTTTTTATTCAAAAAGAGGATGTGAGATGACAGGGTTGCTGGCTTCAAGTATGGAGATCAGTCAGGACAGCATTAGTGAAGGGTGTATTTTTAGTTTTGCTGAAGCAGGAACGAGATGAAATATTCTTACTCTGTAGGCTAAATAATATTAAAAGTTAAAAAAATGTTGGCACCCAAATACACCTATTTTAAGTTTTCACTTTTGATGAGTTTTGACAAGTGTATACTCCCATATGTACACCACCACAATCAAGAATATAGAACATTTCCATGACCCAAAAATGTTTCCTTGTGCTTTTTCCTAGTCAAATCTTATCTCTATCCCTGCTCACAGGCAGCCACTTAACTGCTTTCCGTGACATATATTAGCTTTGCCTTTTAAAAAGAGTTTCACATAAATGCAACCATATGGTGTGTACTCTTTTGTGTCTGGATTCTTTGGCTCAGCATAAAGTTTTTGAGATTTATCCATGTTGTTGCATATATTAGTAGTTTATTTCTTTTTACTGCTGAGTAGTTCTATTGTAGAGATGTACCACAATTTATCCGTTCACCCGTTGATGAATACTTGGGTTCTATAATAGTATGATTAAATCTCTGTCATTTAGTGGGCCTATGTGTCTGGCTGTGAACTTCACAAGTTTTTTCTCCAGTGGTATAGATTTTTAAAAAAATTTCCCTTAGGTGAGACAGTAATGCTATAAGGGGCTGGAGTGGGAGAAATGCCCTTTCCCTAGCTGTGATTAAGCTCTGGAGAGTTCTTTTCCAATGGAGAGTAGGCCTTTTATTATTGAGAAGGCTTAGGGCATGTTTCACAGTGATTACTCTTCCCTCCCCTGCCAGAGCTATGAGTGGCTCTATCTTGGTTCTTCACTGTGAGAACCTGGTGGGATTCCTGGAGGTGAAGCCCATGAGAGTGTGGGTTTCCCTTAATGCTTGGCTCCCAGGAATTTTTTGCTCTCATGCTAGTATACACTCAGTCTCCGGCAATTTGTCAAAACCACCATTAAGTGTTCCTGCCAGCTTATGGCTCCAGCATCTTTTCCTCCAGGTAAACAGTTCTTGTCTGTGTCTCTTTGGATGTGCTTTTCTCTCCAGATTTCAAAGTTGTGGTTTGCCCTGTGACCCCAGCTCCCTGACAGGTCCAAGAAGAGTCTTGATTTTCAGTTTGTCCAGATTTTTCTTGTTGTGAGGATGGGAGTGACAGCTTCTACGCTCTTTACATGTTGATGAAACCAACCTTTATTTTTGAAAGATATTTTCACTGAGTGTGGAATTCTAGGTTGACAGTTCCCCCCGCCCCACTGTACTTTAAGGATGTAATTTCATTGTCTTTAGGCTTGGATGGTTTCAAGCAAAAATTTTTCAGTGTTTTTATTTTTGTTCTTCTGTATGTAATACACTTTTCCCTAACCCTCCTCTGGCTGCATTTGATATTTTCTCTTTATCACTTCTTTTTAATAATTTGATTATACCATCTCTTTGTGTGGTTTTCTCTTTGTTTGTCATCCTTACAATTTGTTGATGTTCCTGGTTCTGCAGGTTTATAGATGGCTTAATTTTAGAAAATTTTCAGCCATTATTTCTTTGAATAATTTTTCTATTTCTCTATTTCCTTTCTTTCTGGGACTCCAATTAATGTTATCATGTCAGGCCACTTAATATTGTCCAACAGGTCACTGAGATTGATTATATATATTTTTGGGGTACAAAATCAAATATCAGTACATGTGCACAATATGTGGTGATCAAATCAAGATAATTAGTATACTCATGCTTACCAAATGTTATCAATCTTTGTGACCCTTAACTAGTTTCTCACTAATCCCCCTTTCCCACCTCTAATAACCACAGTTTTGTTCTCCCTCTTTATTTATTTAGAATATTCATGAGATACAAAGCTGATTGTCCCCCCTCCTGCCCATGATGTGGGGGCCAGATTCATATTGGGGACATACTTATTGTGATTCTTTCTTTCTTTCTTTCTTTCTTTCTTTCTTTCTTTCTTTCTTTCTTTCTTTCTTTCTTTCTTTCTTTCTTTCTTTCTTTCTTTCTTTCTGTTAATGAGTGAGGTCATGCAGCATTTCTCTTTCTGTGCCTGGTTTATTTCACTTAGCATAATTTTCTCTAAGTTCGTCCATGTTGCTGCACATAGCAAAATTTCATTCTTTTTTATGGCAGAGAGTATTCCATTTTTAATTAAATTCAGTGAATTTCTTGTTTCATATATTGTGTTTTTTATTTCTATAAATTTCATTTGGCTTTTATTTATGTTTTCAACTCTCTCCTAATTATGTTCATGTTTTTCTTTAAACATTTCAGCATATTGGACATATTTCCCATTGATATTTTAATGTAGTTGTTTGCTAATACCATCATCTCTGTCATTTCTTGATCTCTTCCTATTAACTGATTACTTTTTCCTGGTTATGTGTTAAAATTTCCTACTTCCTCACATGTATGATAGTTTTTTATTGGATGCTGTACAGTGTGAAGTTTACATTGTTAAGTGTTGGATTTACTTGTATTCCTTTAAAGATTGTTAGACTTTTTGTTCCACAGGCAGTTAATTCACTTGTGGATCAGTTTAATCCTTTCAAAGCTTGTTTTTAAGCTTCTTAGGGAAGATCTAGATGTGGATTTAACCTTAATGCAAAGGAATGACCATTCTGATGTCTCTACTGAATGATCTTTATATTCTCTGAAGTCTGTTTACTTTGGCTGGTGGGAGCACTAATGATTACTAGTCCCATGTGAGTTCTAGGAATTTTTTTCTCACAGCTCTCTGATAATTGCCTTTAACTAGAAGGGTTAAGTTCAGTGGAGAGAAAGGAGAGTCAGGAAGGGGAAATGGAGAGACAGAAAGAGAGAGAGTGTGAGAGAGAGAGAAAACAAGATGGAGAAGGAACTACTAGGGTATTAGTGTAATTTGTATTTGCCTGACTTGAAAACTATTTTGTCCCACTATTGGCTCTGATACTCTGAGAGGGCTCCTATGAGTATAGGTGTAATATGTACTTCCTCACTTTACACTTTTCTTAATTGTGAATGGACGCACCTGAGGGCTACCTCCGATCATGAGGGCTGAATATGTATCTAGCTTTTCTCCTCTGAAGCTTACCCTGATATAGGCAGTAAATCAGGAATTTAGACACACAGTTGTTTCAATTTAATGAAGCCTGGATAGAAAATTCTTAGATTCTTGACTTCTTCCTCTACTGTAGGGAGAGGTGGCAATATTGCTGTCTGGAAAAAGCACTAAACTAGGTGGAGGTCTCCAGATTTCAGGGTTCTAGAACTTGTTCTATTATTTGTGGAACTGGAAATTCCCTTGGTCCCTCCCCTCTAATTCTTGCTGGGTTAGATGATCTACAGACCTTTTCATTTCAGAGAGTCTATGATTTTAAAATGGAACAGATTATATTTCTGCTATCCTCAGTAACACCAAAATGGAAAGCAATAGAAAATATTCTGGGCAGTGTGAATTGGGTAGAAGATCACAGTTCCCCTTTTTCGTTAGCTGCCAGTGAACTCAGATACAAACTGTCTTCACCATGCTATAAACTGCAGTGTAGTCTTTCATGGGTGGCATAACTGCATCCTGAATTGTTCACTGGGGTTTATCCATCAGTTTCAATTTATATTTTACCTGGTCTCATTACTGTGTTTTTGTCTTTCTCAGTTTTATTTTTTGTCTTACTTTGCTATATGGATTCCTGTATGTTACTTCAAAATCTTTGTAGAATATGGTGCCAGAGGTGAGAAATTAAAAAACCCTTAAACAAGAGAACAAATAAATGAGAAAAATAGATGAAATAATATCAAAATAAACATCTAACACTTATTCATATATTTATGTATTTAAATATGCATTTTTTAGCAAGTTTCTTTGTTTGTTTGTTTCTGAAGACAACAAATGAAAAGCGTAAACTAGAGGGTGAACAGAAGGCTGATAGAGAGACAGGAGAAAATGGCAGCAGCAAGAGGTGACCATTTATTTGCCATATTAGAGGGAGAAGATAGAACCCAAAGAAGACAGAAAACTACCTTGTATTTTCTAGCACATCACATCACATAAGTTGATATTCAGAATGAAGGCACCTCATCATCAAGACTAGTTTAAATAATTTTCACTAATCTTTTACTTGAGAAGGCAGGAAAAAATTACCTTTTTCTTTGGGATTGAAATAGCCAAAAGACTTTCATTATTTTTACTGTGGTGTGAGTTTACTTTTCACCAAAAACGTGAAAAATATGTTCTTTTGCTCTGCTAGGCAGATGCATTTCTAATGCAATTGGTAGGTTATGATAACAGAAATGTCTTAAATGATCCATTACTTTGCAGAGTTCTACAAAGAATGTATTCTAATGTCACAGGTCCTGGAAGAAGGATTTTTTCATAGTGATCTTCATGATGTTTGAGGTATCGTCTTCTCATCTTTTCTACTGGTGTGGCATGCATGTTGGTGTACATGGGTTTTCCACCCTTCGGCATGGCTCAGATACTCACTCGTGTCCCTCTTCTCTTCTTGGACTTGATAGACTTTTAGCAGGCCGAGACTAAGTTACTTTCCTTTATGATGACTTCTGTTCTGTCCATCTTCCACAGATCTGTGCTGCAATGTGCTAGATTAGAGACCCTCATCCCTGAGGACAGGTTATCATCATCTACTTACCTAGAGACTCTGTCAGGAGCTGGGCCTTTGGGTCACCTCCCATTGTGAAACTTCTACTATGAGGGCTTACTTGAAATGATAGAGTACTTTTGTTCTGACAAAATCATTGTTTTGTTCTTGGTTCAAAGACATTGGCTCTAACCCTTTACATGTTAGTTTAACCTATATCTTATCCCAGCCATAAGATCCTCTCAGCCTTACTTATGAGAAGGAGGGATACTCTCAGAATGGGAACTCCATCCCACCCAAATCTTCATAATCATTAAACTCTTAATTTAACTCTTAAACTCTACTTGCACTGCTCTATTCTGAGTGCTTCATCTCTGGGCCCTTGACTGAGACAAAACTCAATAACAATGAATTAGAGTTTTCTTTGGATTTAACTTAATGAGTGTTTGGATTTTGAAATCTGTTTTTGAGTCATTCTTCCGTGTCTCAAACTTGAGTCCTTCAGTGATTTTTCCACTTTGCATTATGAATCCTAGTGCCTGCCAGGAAAAGTGAAATATTATTTATTTTGTTATAGGAAAAGAAATGATAAAACAACATTATCTGTTCTGCCCATGCAATGGGATCTTTTGGTAATCACATTGTGGTTTATGTAGAGTTATGTAGCTACAGGTAATCATTTTATTTGAAACAGGATATACATTTCAGAGCATAATATAAATATTTCAAAATAAAGCCAAGTCAATTAAAATTTTCGCTTATAATTTATAAGGCATGTTAGGATTTTTGTCATTAGCCAAGGACATTGAAAACATCATTTACTACAGTATTATTGCAATAGTTACATGTTCTAGTTAAGAGATTTGGAGGAATATTGTAACCTTATTAAAAAATGAAATGTGTTCTGATGCTGTTTTGTTTGGAATACCTTTCTGGGTAGATAAATGAGAAATAGGGAGAAAAGAATGCACTCATTTGGCATTTAGGGAAGAAATAACTTTCTTTTCCTTTCTCTGTGGGCAAGGAACATGAGATAAAAATAATCAGAATAAGGTCCTTAGGTATTGAGAATTTATTAGAATCAGAGCACTTACTAATTCAGAGCAAATGAGATCTATAGATCGTTAATTGCAGCTTAGTGTCTTTTATAAGAATGCCTCATGTAGAGAGCACATTGTCCCTTCACTAAATGAGTAGTGATTATCAGGGAGATTACTGTGATTTATAAGCTCATTTTCTTCATTTTACTTTACATGTGCCAGACACTGACTCATACAATAGAAAAACAAAACAAGACTGATTTTTAGACATTAAGTGCTTTATTGATTATTGTTGTTCACAATAGAAAGTTTAATGTATGGTATTTTTGAATATATAGTGCATAAATTAAGAAAAAATATGGGGGGCAACTTTCTTGCTAGCTTTAGATGATAAACTCTGATTTAGTTATACTACATTCCTGCCAGAATCTAAAGAGTGCCACCCAAATGGAGGATAAATAATATTAATTATTATCGTGGAAGGAGAATTTATTTTTAGGGGAAAGGATTCCACTTTATCCTGAAATGTGCCCATTTCAAATAAGTGTGACTTCTACAGTAACATGCAAAATTTTATATCTTTAATCTTTATGGAGAAAAAGAGCCAGTGTGATGAGTAATCAGGGAGTCTGATCTGCAAGCAACATGCTACTTCTTATTTTTCAATAAATGGTTTTCGGTAGGTTCAGATATCAAAGGAATTGATTAGATCCTTAAGTTATTTATACATGCAAAGTTAAGTGGAGAATTCGACACAATTATTCTGATTGTTGAGAGGCAGCATAAAACATGGTGAAAGAGCTTTGGGCTCTGTAGCTAGACTTCCTGGATTCTGATCGGATCTCTGCCAGTATGATCTTGGGCAATTTACCTAACCTCTCTGTGCTTGGTTCCTTCAACTATAAAATAGGGATTTTAATTTTACCTTGCTCATAGGATTTAATGAATTAATACACAATAGAACAGTGCCAAACACATAATAAGCATCGAATGAATGCTATCTATTGCTATCATTCAGACAAAGAAACAGAGGTACAGATTCAGGGCCTGATTTTCATTGATCAACTGAAATAAATTACTCTTGGAATTTCAACATTTAAAATACATTTCAAGGCAGTCCATTAATTTATATGTAATGGTGTAGTGAGGTGAAATGTGGTACAGTGAGAAAGAAATCAGCCATTTTTGAAGAAACATAGACTTGAAAACCAAACTATTTCACATTCTGGCTCTGTTCCTTGCTGGTGTGTGAACTTCAGAACATTAGTTAATATTAAGAAGGCTCATCTGGGGCCAGCCTGGTGGCGAACTGGAGAGTGCGCCACTTGGGAGTGCGGCGGCGCTCCCGCCGAGGGTTCGGATCCCATGTGGAGACCGGTTCCCGCTCACTGGCTGAATGTGGTGCGGGCGCAACACCGAGGGTTGCGATCCCGTTACTGGTCAGTAAAAAAGACAAAAAGGAAAAAAAAAAAAAAAGAAGGCTCATCTGTTAAAAAGAGGAAATTCTACCTTGCAGTGTTGTGAGGATTTGTAATAATGAATATAGACTTCTTAGCATAATGTTAGTAAATAATAGGAACCAAACAATCATTTAGTGGTTCTCTTCCACCACCTTAATATCTGAAATTCCATCTCTTCTACGTCTCTATCTCTGGGTCAAAGTGAGGGAAGATACCTGAAGGCATGTCAATTCACTGTTTTTTAAAAATAGACTTTATTTTTTAGAGTGACTTTAGGTTCACAGCAAAATTAAGAGGAAGGCACAGAGGTTTCCCACATACCTCCTGCCCCACACATGTACAACCTCCTCCCTTATTAACATCCCCCACCAGAGTGGTACTTTGTTATAATTGATAAGTCTACATTGACACATCATTATCACCCAAAGTCCATAGTTTACATTCAGATTCACTCTTGGTGTTGTGCATTCTATGGGTTTAGGCAACTCATATAGAGTAGTTTCACTGCTATAAAAGTCCTCTGTGCTCTGCCTATCTTACTTTTTCTTTTTTCTTGCTTTATATATGAACACATGTGTGATATATGAGTGTTAGAAGTCATCCCATGGGTAGACCTAGAGTGAGTCATCTCAGCAGGATTTTAGAGACAGTTCTCAATAGAATCACTCAACGTGTTGCGGCAGGCAGTAGGGTACAAATGTAGGCTCACATGATGTGGAGCTGTTGAGACAAGATGGAGTATGGTGTCCTGAGAGTATAGCAGGAGGGAAGAAAATATCAGTTATGTGTCTACCAGGAGCAAGGGCCCAATGAAGGTCAATATTAGGCAAAGTCAGAGACTTGAGTAGTCAGATGTTGCTAATTTATAGCAGCAGGAGTGAGGGCTCAGGATGGCATGTAGACTTGGAAGAGCAAAGCAGATTCCCAATTTTTGATGTTCCAATGTACTGCTCAGTATATCAAAGAAAAATCAACAAGATGTGAATGGAGAGGATTAACATTTGCCCAACATCTACTATGTGCCATATACTGTGCTGTGTTTTCTATATGGTGGGTATTACTATCTACATTTTAAAGATAATTAAATTGGGATTTGGAGAAACTAAGAAACTTGCCCAACATAATAGAGCCAGCAAGTGGTGGAGCTGAGATTCAAACTGGTCTGTCTTGTTTAGGGACCAAGCTGCTAGATCAAGGATGCTGGTAGGAACTTGATGTCATGAAAATAGAAACCCACATATATTTAGGCACACTATTAGACAAAGCCAGAAGTGTAGGTTGACTTGATCCTGAGCCATGGTGATGCACTATAGCATCTTAAATTTCTACAGACTAAGATTAGGATTTATCTCAAAGCTTGGAGCTAGATGAACTTTAAGGGGAGGGCAAGTGATCTCAGCAATAGTGGAAGAGGGCTGCAGGGAAGCAACCTCATAATTTATTACCATGAGATCTTCCCGCTGAAGTACTTTAAATGTTCCACTGGAGTCGGCAAAGTACAAAGCATTAATGTACAGCTCTAAGTGCTTTTGCTGCCTAATTTGTTATCATGGAGTGACCAAGTGATATTTATGGTGAGCAGCAGGGATCCTTAAGTTAGGGATGTAGAGGTATTTTGGCAGTATTTTATGTAGAAACTCTTTCTGTTCTGGTTTCACTAAAATAAATCATGGCCAGAACCTCCTGTTTCTAAGGGAACTAGGCAAACGAAGGTGAATATTATCACCAGGTTGGAAACAGGGTGAAAACAAAGATGTCTGTATCACTAAGTTGTGTCAAAAAGTTCCATATTTAACCACTGTTTTTTATCAGGACCACAGAACAGAAACTGTATCTTAGATACTTAAATTGCTATATGAAGGTTGGATTTTCAAGGATGGCAAAGTCAGGATTTGATTCCGTAATACTAATTACTCTTCAAGGTTGTCTCAAAGGAAAAGTATTTTACATCACACTCTATTTGATTTCTAACATTTTATTTATTTATTTATTTATTTTATTTTAACTTCTCAATATACATTGTATTTGATTTTCATGTCCCTTTACCTGTTCCTTTTTCTGCCCTCCCTCTCTCTCCTACCCCCCACTACATCATATCTGTTCACTTGTCTTAACAAGTTTAAGGAATTGTTGTGTCTTCTTCCCCCTCACCTTTATTTGTTTGTGTATTTATTTATTTTTAGCTTCCACAAATAAGTGAGAACATGTGGTATAAGAGAATGTGGGATTTCTCTTTCTGTGCCTGACTTGTTTCACTTCATATAATTTTCTCTAAGTCCATCCATGTTGTTGCGAATGGTAGTATTTCATTTGTTTTTATAGCAGAGTAGTATTCCATTGTGTAGATGTACCACAGTTTCCTTATCGACTCATCTGATAGTGGACATTAGGGCTGGTTCCAATACTTGGCTATTGTAAATAGTGCTGCCATAAACATGGGAGTACATGATGATTTCCATTCCTCTGGGTATATTCCCAGCAGTGGAATAGCTGATCATATGGTAGATCTATTTGTAATTGTTTGACGAACCTCCATAGCATTTTCCATAAAGGCTGCACTATTTTGCAGTCTGACCAACAGTGTGAGAGTTCCTTTTTCTCTGCAACTTCACCAGCATTTATCGTTCTCAGTCTTGGATATTTGCCATCCTAACTGGGGTGAGATGGTATGTCAAAGTGTTTTTTTTTTTTCGTTAAATTTTTATTTTGTCAATATACAATGTATATGATTATTATTGCC
>NW_007734775.1:0-1877 GCF_000696425.1 Galeopterus variegatus
GTGCAGGTGGGTACTTGCTTTTGTCCTTAAACCTCCACCTCCTGTGCTCTGGGGGTGCCCTCGGGCTCCACACACGTGAAAGAGCTGTGCCCCCCCCCCATCGGAATTATTCTGGTTGTTAAGGAAGACAAGGGTGAACTAATGCACATGGAGACCTCTCTGTCAACCACACGAATTCCTAGAAGAACCAGGGCTGCGGCTGGGCACCTGTCTCTGCTCCTGGTGCACCCTGCCTGGCTCCTGCACCTTCTCCCTGTGGCTCTGCAGTTTCTCTTATTCTCAAGGGGGCGCTTTGCTCACCCTGAGGCTCCTCTGGGCCATGAGACTCCCATTGGCCAGCAGGACATCAGCAGGACATCAGCAGGACATCAGCAGGACATCAGCAGGATGTCAGCAGGACACCAGCAGGACATCAGCAGGACATCAGCAGGCAGCAGCCTGGAGCCAGCAGCAGCCTGAGGAAGCCTGTGTTCCTGCAGCTGCTCTAGCTCCTCTGCAATTTCTTCTCCTCCCAAGAGAGCTCGGGGAAGCATGGAGCCTTCCAGTTGTTGTTTCTTTAATATCCATTGTCATGATAATCGTAATATTAACAGGCTGATAGTTTGTAGGTGGTAGAGAAATTACATTAAACACACCTGGAGCTACCTGTGATCTCCCGGGGGCGAGCCCCACGGCAACACCACCGCCTGCATCTGCCAGAGGCTGCTTTGCCGTGAACTCCAGGGCTGCCCCCTCCCTGCACTTGAACATCAAGCTGCTTTCAGCACAGTGGGGATGTCGTCCCCCCTAATTTTTGCTCCTACTTGCCAGGGCTCAGCCTCTCTCTTTTATCCCTCCTGCCGAGGACCCCAGAGCACTTCTCGCAGTCCTGCTGAAAGCTGCCTTCTGAAGGCAGCTCATCTCCGACCGGAGGCCAGATTTGCCTCAGAGGGCCCCGAGCCAGCACTAACCCTCTGACACCTGGGCACCCACTGCCTGTCACTCTGAGAACTACAGGAGGCAGTTTGTGCAGCACGTTAAATTCAGCACCTGAAATTTGAAAGACGTTAGTGCCCTTTGCCCTCCAAATCAACCTATAATGTTTTCAAAATCGAGACTAGTGAAGAAAATCAAATCTGGCCCTAATCCTGCCACCATCCAGGTGTGGGACCAGCACGTCACTCACAGCAATTCTGCATTCTTTAGTATTCTCCTGTCTGAAAAGAGAACATTCTGTGGGATACTCTCTGAAATGTACTTTGGTTTCAAAAAGCATAAGCCCTAAAATTTTAAAGGGCTCTATAAAATCCCTTCAGTGTTTATGATTTAGAAGTAGAGAGGAGTGTGGTTAACACGTGCTTGATTTGGTCTGTTCCAGAGAGTGAGGCAGGCATGGGCTGCAGACAGCACCTGCAGCTGGGTGGCTGGGCCCTGGACACAACCCTCACTGGTCACCCGAAGGGCAGGCAGCACCGGGTCACACAGCCCAAGTCAGCACCAGACTGTGTGGGTTTAATCCCGTCTCCACCACATATCAATGGTTCTTCTTTGGCAGGATGCCTCATTCTTTTGGCTTAGTTTATTGGTTTAAAACAGGAGTAAGAAAAAACCCTTCTTTATGAGGATGCTGTGAGGGTGTGTGAGTGGATCTGTGCAAAGCCTGGAGGGTTGCCTGCACGTGTTCAGTTGCATAGAACTGTTAGCCTATAGGTTTAAAATAATTGTTATCCTGACATTACAGCAGAGAAAACTGAAACTCACAGGGGCTTAGTAGTTTGTACAGCACATACACCTAGAAAGTGTCAGGGACAGACCTGAATTCCGATTTCTTCCCTGCCCTGTGTGCCTCCAGGAACCAGACGAGCCCTTTTTTTCTGGGCAATGCTTGCGGGCCACTG
>NW_007734775.1:2557-5805 GCF_000696425.1 Galeopterus variegatus
AAGGTGTTTTCAGGGGGTTTCATGCAAACTCCAAGCATTCACTTGGAGTTATTCTATGACCATGTAGGTCATGCAGAGGATGGAGTAAGTTGTTAGCAAAATTGTTTACTTTCAAAGAGAAACAGCGTCACATGCTTGTTAAGGGCAGCAGGACAGATTTTATTCAGACTACTGCCGCAGAGGAGAGAGACCCCACCACACAGTAAGCTCAACGCCAACGAAGACGCAGGTGGCGGAGGGTTTTAAATGGAGAGCAGAGAAGGACCATGAGGAGGAGAGACAGGCAGGAGGGCGATGACGGGGCTGGGGCACTATGGGGAACCAAAATTGGGGCTATGGGGAGACGGACAATTACAGAGGGGTGAGTGGAAGTTACTGAAACACCTGTCAGTGTGGAGCAGGACAAAGCACACGTCGTGGCCTGGCAGCACCGTGTCTCCTTGAGCAAAAGGTCAGTACGGGGGTGGGTGGGGGTGGCGTCACCTTTAGGGACCTGGATGGTGCCGGCCCATCTCTGTGTGGAATCTCCCAGCACAGCATTCAGCAGGTCCTTTATGTTGCCTGCAAGTTCAGGGTTCATATTATGACTACTGGAAAATATGGATGCATATTGTGTTAGCTCCTCATCATTTCTGTAACATATTCCCAACACTCTGTGACTTACGGCAACAAAAATGGTCTTACCGTGGATTGCGTTCCTACTAGAGGCTTTAGGGAGACTCTCCCAGTGCCTTTTCCAGCTTCCGCCATGCTTACGCCTCCCTCTTAGAAGGACCCCTGTGATGACATCGGCCCCCTACTAATCCCGATAATCTCTCCACTCAAGATCATTAACTTAACCACATCTACAGTCCCTTGCCACATGAGGCGACATGTTGTCAAGCTCTAGGGCATTTGGGGCTGAAATTCTCCCTTGCACAGTGGTTAAGAAAGAAAGACGAGAGCGAAAACTTGTTCTTAGCTGCAGTTCTGTGTAGATAGTGTCTTAAGGTCGGCGTGTCAGGGTACTCTGTCCTTGCCTCAAGCATCTGTGGTGAGAAGCTGTAGGTGACGGGTTGGGGGTCTTTCTGGCTCCTTCAACAAGGAGAGTTCTGAAGAGGGAGCCTGAAACCACAGCTGGGTGTGCCTCTCTCTGCAGAGGACTTGCTGTAGAAAGGCTGGCAGAACCTGAGGGGCTTACAGTTTAAAGTCATCTCATGATGAATCATAGGATAATTATCCTCCAGCCTATTTTGGTTTCTTTATGTTTTCATATT
This sequence comes from Galeopterus variegatus, assembly GCF_000696425.1. NCBI lineage: Eukaryota > Metazoa > Chordata > Mammalia > Dermoptera > Cynocephalidae > Galeopterus > Galeopterus variegatus. The sequence continues at coordinate 3,814 of NW_007734775.1, forward strand.
CTTTAGGTACATGTATCAGCTACCTATTGTCCCAAAATGCTATGAAATAACTACCTTAAAAACCAGTGGCTTAACACAGTTATGATCTAAGATCACCCTCTGTTCTCTGACACAGCTGGTGACGGGTCACGGTGGCCAGCCTCCGATTGGGTGCAGCTCTCCCTGATCTGGGGCTTAGCAGTCTCTGGACTTGTTTGTGTGGCCATGGCTAGGATAGCTGTCTCTTCCCACGTGGTACTCACATGCACATGACTCTCCTCACCCTTCACTAGGTGAGCCTGGGCATGTTGAGGATTGCAGAAGAGCTAGAGTGCCTGCAGAAACACAGGCTTCCTCGGGCTGCTGCTGGCTCCAGGCTGCTGCCTGCTGATGTCCTGCTGGCCAAAGGGAGTCTCAGGGCCCAGTGGAGCCTCAGGGTGAGAAAAGCACCCCCATGAGAATGAGAGAAACTGCAGAGCCACGGGGAGAAGGTGCAGGAGCCGGGCAGGGTGCACCAGGAGCAGAGACAGGTGCCCAGCCGCAGCCCTGGTTCTTCTAGGAATTCGTGTGGTTGACAGAGAGGTCTCCATGTGCATTAGTTCACCCTTGTCTTCCTTAACAACCAGAATAATTCTGATGGTGGGAGCAGCTCTTTCACGCGTGTGGAGCCCAAGGGCACCCCCAGAGCACAGGAGGTGGAGGTTTAAGGACAAAAGCAANAGAATGAGGCATCCTGCCAAAGAAGAACCATTGATATGTGGTGGAGACGGGATTAAACCCACACAGTCTGGTGCTGACTGGGGCTGTGTGACCCGGTGCTGCCTGCCCTTCGGGTGACCAGCGAGGGTTGTGTCCAGGGCCCAGCCACCCAGCTGCAGGTGCTGTCTGCAGCCCATGCCTGCCTCACTCTCTGGAACAGACCAAATCAAGCACGTGTTAACCACACTCCTCTCTACTTCTAAATCATAAACACTGAAGGGATTTTATAGAGCCCTTTAAAATTTTAGGGCTTATGCTTTTTGAAACCAAAGTACATTTCAGAGAGTATCCCACAGAATGTTCTCTTTTCAGACAGGAGAATACTAAAGAACGCAGAATTGCTGTGAGTGACGTGCTGGTCCCACACCTGGACGGTGGTAGGATCAGGGCCAGATTTGATTTTCTTCACTAGTCTCGATTTTGAAAACATTATAGGTTGATTTGGAGGGCAAAGGGCACTAACGTCTTTCAAATTTTAGGTGCTGAGTTTAACATGCTGCACAAACTGCCTCCTGTAGTTCTCAGAGTGATGGGCAGTGGGTGCCCAGGTGTCAGAGGGTTAGTGCTGGCTCGGGGCCCTCCGAGGCAAATCTGGTCCCTGGTAGGAGATGAGCTGCCTTCAGAAGGCAGCTTTCAGCAGGACTGCGAAAAGTGCTCTGGGGTCCTCGGCAGGAGGGATAAAAGAGAGAGGCTGAGCCCTGGCAAGTAGGAGCAAAAATTAGGGGGACGACATCCCCACTGTGCTGAGAGCAGCTTGATGTTCAAGTGCAGGGAGGGGGCAGCCCTGGAGTTCACGGCAAAGCAGCCTCTGGCAGATGCAGGCGGTGGTGTTGCCGTGGGGCTCGCCCCCGGGAGATCACAGGTAGCTCCAGGTGTGTTTAATGTAATTTCTCTACCACCTACAAACTATCAGCCTGTTAATATTACGATTATCATGACAATGGATATTAAAGAAACAACAACTGGAAGGCTCCATGCTTCCCCGAGCTCTCTTGGGAGGAGAAGAAATTGCAGAGGAGCTAGAGCAGCTGCAGGAACACAGGCTTCCTCAGGCTGCTGCTGGCTCCAGGCTGCTGCCTGCTGATGTCCTGCTGATGTCCTGCTGGTGTCCTGCTGACTCATGGCCCAGAGGAGCCTCAGGGTGAGCAAAGCGCCCCCTTGAGAATAAGAGAAACTGCAGAGCCACAGGGAGAAGGTGCAGGAGCCAGGCAGGGTGCACCAGGAGCACAGACAGGTGCCCAGCCGCAGCCCTGG